>NW_020653337.1:13101783-13165171 GCF_003589595.1 Hyposmocoma kahamanoa
CACACACACACACACACACACACACACACACACACACACACACACACATTCACGCACGCACGCACGCTCGCACAAACATGCTATATAGATGTTTTAGGAAACCACTTCTATGCAATTGTTATCTGTTTACAATATTTTACGCCCCTGCAATGTCTGCGTCTCAGTGGCTACAAAAATCAATGGTACAACTTACTTGAAGAGTTGCCTGTAGTAGTGGAACTGTGGCTGGTGGTGGACATGGTGCCAGTAGGCATCCAACGCGAGGCTTTGCACGCGCTGCAAGTCCGCGAGCCCGCGCCTTGCCCTCGCTCAGTCACGTCTGGCGCCGGTGCAGGCATCTTTTTGCCCTGGCGTAAATTAACAACATGCAATAACAATGAATTAGCACTGCCATAGGTGTACTTAACCTGGCTTTAAAAAGTAAGTGTATTTTGATTTTGTTCCACTATCTTTTGTTATTTTATTTAGAACTAAGTATTTCAAAACAATATTCTATTCACTCCGACATTTACCTATTTACTTTCCCGGTTAATTATTTTATTTATTTACAACATATATCGCTTACAATAAGTAAAAATAAACGGTGTCGCATAATTACACATTTTTCTGTACATGTATCTGTTAATGTAATGATTTAATGTTTTAGTACTATGTAGGAGCCTGTATGTTTTTCACAAATATTAGTTTTTTTTTCGTTACCTAATCCTTAAAGCGCGACGCGCAGGGCTACAACGTGGTGCGGCGTAGTAATTTAACGTAACGGCAGTAACGTTGTGTGAGTAAGTATACAATTTGTTTTATTTCTTGACTTCCATTTAATTTAAATAGAAATATTTACTATAAGTGCAGGATGGCTGTATCTCACGACCACGGTGATCTAACGGTTTTCACTGTGAGCAAGAAGGTCTCCGGTTAGATTCCCGTAGGACAAATTTGTGAAATGAACTTTTCTAAACTGGTTGTGATCTCTGTGTTCTGTATAGTGCCCCAGAGTGAAATACGTTGCTCTGGTACTCATAGTAGAATTTCATAGTTTGGCTCCACGTAATTGGTGTAGTTGTTCAGTGATATTATTATTATTATTATATAACTGCTCGCTCGGAAAATTGTAGTATGAGATTTGCCTTACTTCATCGACTGCGATATTATCTAAAGTGGAGAACTGAATTTAATGCGGAATCATTATTAGTCACAAGGTCATCATTATTGTTGAGTATTCACATTTTGACCATGTAGTGAGTTCTTACATATTTTTTATCCTCTGAATAAGTAATACGATAAATAATAACATTATTTATATAATATATTATTTATATATTATATATTATTATATAATCCTTATGGAACAAATTTACTATATTGCTACTTTGGATAGAAGTTTCACAAACTCGTTAAAAGACTTACTTGTGTGTCATAAAAAATGGAAGGTATCCTGTTGTTGCGTGAGTCACATGTACAGTGAGCATACGTGGAGCGCGGGGTGCCCATCATCATTACGTCAGCATCCCCGAACGTTTGTGCCTCGTCATCCACTAAATCCGTATGAGTACTTCGCGACTCTAGAGTAGTGTCGTCCCTCGCCCACGTTTCCGATATTCTATTATCCCTTAACTGCTCGCTCGGAAAATCGTTGTATGACATTTGCCTTCTTATGCTTCTACATCGACTGCGATTATCTAAAGTGGAGAATTTCATCGAATCTAATGTGGAATTCCTAGTCACTAGGTCGTCGTTATTGTCGAAGCTTCTCATTTTTATCACTTTATGAGTTAATCTTCGATTTGTATCGACGTTGCAGTCTCTTAGCCTGTCAAAGCCCTGGTCCACATTACCAGAAAAATTTGTGTACGTTGTTTTTGAATCGTCTTTCGGCTGATAGTTCGACGTGTGAATGCAGCTTTGACTGTTAACCCTGTGCTGAGATTTGTCCATAAGCGACAACATCGACAGTTTTTTAAGTGAGTTCGTGGAACCAGACGTTATCTCGGCTAGTTGGACCGCGTTTTGATGTTTCTTCGAAACCGCTTCGCCGCCCATATTTTTTAAATTAGATAATTTCCGTTTTATTTTCTGCATGAGCGTGTTTGCGGGATCGTATGAAATTAACTGCTTTGAGATGTAGTTTGATACACCTATGGTTTTGCTTTTGTTGTGCTTCCTATCGAGACTACGGTGTGATCCAGCACTAAGGTGACTTCTTCCGGCGTCTCTTTTAATCCTTTCTAAATCGTAAATATTTAGAGTGTGGCCGCGTGGATCTCCGATCTCACGATGCCAATTTAGGTAGTTGTTTCGTTGAATATTGCAGTTACAAACTAAATCGAATTCTTGTTCTGATATGTGTTTATCGATGCAGTGGCGCTGAGCGGCAAGCGCGAGGCAGGTCTCGCAATCGACGCCTAGTAAAAGCTCAAGACTGGTATTGCGGATAAATCCGTCACTAAAAGTTCGTGAGCGAAAATGAGTCGGTGGTTGCGCATCCCGATTATCCCAATCGTGAGTTGAGCTAGTGGCCTCGGCGCAGGCGGCGTTGGGCCCGAATCCGGTACACCCAGCCTCGCCGTCCACCATAGTGGAGGCGTCGCGATTCACTTGAATGACTCGCGGTTGTCGGAATACGCGGCTGTCGCTGCGCACTGAACTCCGCGACGGAGACGGCGAGGGCCGTTTCAAAGTGTCCACTTGAATCATGTTTGATTTTTAAGTGCTTTCGTTTATCGGAGACCCATTTTTCCTAAAACAAAGAGAAAATGTTACATTAAATTTGAAATTAAATGAGTTTATTTTCACATATTTAAATAAAAGTTTATAAACTAGAATGTTCAGTATATCCCCGCTCCTCGGCATGCAATGTCGGCAGCAAATAAATGTTCAAATTTACGTTACTGAAATTTCGATTCTTACATACACATCAGTACAATATTATAAACTGCTTAATGTTCGTAAAATTTTACATAAATTAGTAGCAGTAGTGCTCCTTGTGAAAGAATTCGCCCAGGGAGGTACTGCTACCTTACCTGTTTCTGGTGAGCATTACTGCGATCTGGTTTTGAAGGGCAAGGGTGCTGGCGAAATCACAGGCACGTGGGACTTATCAAGCTATGTGTCAGGTTGACGGTGCAGAGTGCGCAGTGGCAGATTTAAAGCCTTGAGTGGCGCTGCAACTGCTATGGACAGGCGTGTCGCTTACTACCTGGCGCGAATTGTTCGTCGCGTCAATTAGTATCATAAAAAAAATTAAAAAACTTAAATACTAGAGACACAAGTTTTCATGATTCTAGTCGTCTTTCTAGACGTAATCCTGTCAGACGAACAAGTTGTGGGCCTGGTGAGGGATTTGTCGACAATACTTTTATATTATGTACCTAGTCAATGTTTTAACACCTACAATGTAATAATTTCTTTAAGACTATGATAGAAATAGATATAAGAAATAGATGTTTCTGCGTTTTATTGTAATTGCTCTCATTGTATCTCATTGTAATGATTACAATGAGGTGGGTACACAAAGTTACTTCCCGGGATATCCCGGAATTAACTAATACCATAGTATTTTTTATTTATAAGTGCTTTACATGTCTTGTCTTTACAAAAATATACTTAAAAATATGCTTATACATTATCAAACATATACACCTTGACATATAGTAAAGTTTTAGACAATCCACTTAACACACAAAAATATGTATAATTACACTTACATAAATATTTAATATGGCTATCATAACGATACTATAAAAAAAGTTGTGTTATCTGCTTTACGAACGCTTCATTTATTAAGCCTGTTTTAAAATATCGCATGAAATAAAATAGACGTTTAAAGCTCGCAATATTAATTCATCGCTGGCAAAAACTCTGTTGAATTTCCAATTTGTATTAAACGATATGGCATAATAATAAAAAATAATAAATTAGAGTGGTTAAATGAAAGGGACGTAACTTAACCACTACGATTTCTAGGGTCTCTCCAGCGCGGTCCGTGCGGAGAATTGTTATTGGATTTACAAAGGGAGAAATGAGCCAGATATTCCGATCACTGAATTTTTACCGCTTCTACTTTCGGCCAATTGAGTTGATGTTTTACCTATATTTACATATAAATCTTGTCCATATATTTTCGAAAATATGTTGGTTATGATGCCGGGTCGAAACGGTTTGGGAATCTTGATAAGGGCAAGGTTTCTAAATTATGTAGACCTATGTTATGCACATGTGTATCTTATACATAAAATTGTATTTTTGAACGCACCATACTTTGCTGTCATAGCTTTCTGGTCGGTAGCGTTAAGAAAATGCTGATAACAGGTAACGTTATCTGTAACTGAGAAGAATGTTGCAAACGGTGTCGCATTGAAAGGTTTTCAATTGAAAGTGTAAGATTGATGTCATAGAAGAATATCTCGGTGCGATAGGACAAGATGTACGACGAACCGCTCGTGCCGCCCGTTAAACTGATTATGGGGAAATTCACTCAAACGCTCTACTAATGTTTTCAGATTTATTTAACTTCTAGCCGCTTGTACCGCACAGCTGACTTTAAAACAAATAAAAGTACATTTTAAGACAAAGTGGTGGGATTATTTTTGATGATAAAAATAGGGCGTACTTTGTAATATTCCTACTTTATCATTTTATATAAACAGTTATAAAAAGTGTAACCAATTAGAAGTAAGGAGAAACGATTACAGAATATACGTATATTAAAATAACGTACAGAACATTTCACGTAAGAATAAAAGTTTTGTTATCACTAAATAATTAAATACATTTCTGAATTCATCAGTTTCTGCATCAGTTTTGTGTATTTAAAGAACAAAGAACTAAAATTTTATTTGCGTATTGTAAATGTTGCGCAGTCGATTGCCACACGCTTAACATACTTACATAAGAAGTTATGAGCGTTCTGACAGTTAGGCGTTTTCATTAACACCCTTAGCCAGCGGCAGAATTCGAGTTCAAGTCGTTCATCGCGACATGAACTTCAATATTTGACATTTTTGTGGTAATTGAGTAAAATGTACGATGTTTCACAGAATATCCACTAACCGAAACATGTTTATCTTCTTACACGAACAAGTTGTTGATAGAATAAGATCTAAAATTCCTGCATATAAATAGTTTATGTTAAATCGAAAAAAGCTTGCCCTGAAAAAAATTGTCATTTACGATAGTTACGGACGACACGTTCCCCGTAACTACTTCATAGTTACAATGTCGTAAAAAACGCGTAACATGTTTTAAAGCAGTAGGTACCACGAAAATTGTCACGTGTGCGTTGATTTGTTTTTCCTTACGTAATTTAAACAACGATGGTAATTTTGTCTGTAAAATTGTATTTTTTTTCGACAATATGTAATTAGCATAAAAAATATAGCGAATTGAAGCCGTTGTGTTGACGTCTTTAAATCAATTGTTATACAGCTTGAGATCGGTAATGTTTTAAAAGATTGTTAAAGTTGAAGGTCGATTACCTAACTGGTATTATACGTGAGGGAAATCATGGCGATATATAATGAAAGTGGCACTAAAATGGATTTCAATTTTATAAAATCTCTCCGGGTTTCAAATTGACTATAAAAATATAAAAGCCGTATTTTTTTCATTTTCTGTGAACCGTACAGTAAAATGAAAATTAATATTAAAATTACCGGTGCTTTTAACGGTCATTTGAGTCTATATCGCGAATTATGCCCGTTGAAGACTATAGATACCAATATGAACATAACAAATGAAATATTACGTTATAAATGTTCCATATAAAAGCACGAAAATTAATAAACATCATTCCATATACTAGGCTAAAAAATTAACATCAACAAGCTAATTATCTATAATTAAGTCAACTTCGGTGCGTCAAGATGGTTACAGTTAATAGGTAAACGTCATTGATCGTATCTCTACACGAGGAAGGAAGATGGATAGGAATTCTTGCGTGATTTTGGCTGAATGTTTTCCTAACTAGCGTTCCATGAATAATTTGATATGTTTACGCGATCGTAAGGAGGGCGTGTAGCGCACAAACAGTGTACTCACGCCGCCGACGACGACTTGAATGAAAGATCTCGAGGCGTACAAAATCACCAGACGGGAGTCGGGAGTAAGCCATTTCTGTTTTATGTTTGTTTTACAGCTCTCGGATGAAATATAGCTTTTGTGTTGAATGTACATTACAGCATTAATTATCATCAGATTATACACGTATACGGTGCAAGGCAAGCTTTTTCTTGTGTACTTAGCAGCGTACCTATCAAGTGCCGGAAGATAAAAAATATTTTAATAAAGCTACGAAACCGTCCTTTATACGAACTTTAGGGTCCTTTGTAAAAACGGGTCGACAGCACGAAGAGGAGGTTCAATAGCTGGGATAAATTAGTTATTGGGCGTCCTTAATAATTTTAGTAACGTGCTTTATGTAGAGCCTCCGTTCGTACACTTGTGATATTACTGGAACTTGTGATAATCATTTCGAAGCATTCCGACGAAGGTTTTTGCTAGTCACCGGAGGCTACTACCTACATACCAACTCAGCAAAATTAATAATGTATACTTAGTGCAGGGTTTAAAAACACCAGACATGGCTGTGAGAAGTGAAAGTGCCCACTTGTCGAGACGAATAATTTCGTTTTCATTTAAGCTTGAAAAAGGGTAAACCATTTTGCTTTGCATACAAATTTCGCCGGTCCACTATGTTTGGGACGCTGAGGCAGCTGGTGTTACAATTTTCCTACATTCTCTATTACAACAGCGTAAAATTATATTGTCCTGCTTCGTTTAAAAAAGATGATCCAATAGGTATGTTCTGAACGTAATTGTGCTACGTTGAGTAGTTACCTACGTATGAAACGGTTTCTTTGAGTTTACGATTGAAATTAATATCCTCTGCTAGTGTATTTCAACCGGCAGCGATTTGCTCTCCTTTGTGCATGTTTCGAAAGCAACTTCAGGATAGTTAATAAGATATCGATAGTGAACGGCACGTTGCTTTGTGCAGTGACCACTGCAGAAATCGCATGTATAGCCTATATTTCGAAGTTTATTGTACTTACGCACATCAATAAATTTTAGAGATATTCAACATATGGTTAATTATTTTTGTAAAACCTATTATTTAATTTCTGAAACCTAGGTATCGAAAGTATCGTAACTTTATGATCTAGATTAATATTACAATAAATAGATATTATATCGATTGATATTTCGTTTTTTTTAGACAACTAAGTATTGAAAATTTGAAATATCACTAATTGTGCAACATGAATAAATTTGGAACATAAAAGTTACCATTTTAAAATAATTAATGTTGCCTCGGATCCACATTTGGCTATTCGTACTGAAAACTAAGATGCCTACATCGTTTTATGTAATGCGGTGTCATGTTTTTTAAATGCAAACAAAGCATTCAATGGGCTACAAGTAGGATGACTCTAATGGCCATTCTAGAACCCTATAACGAAGATATATAATAACGAAGGGGCATTCATGAACTGAAACTTCTGTCACATTTAGACTGCGGAATGATCACTTGGTACGAATTGGCCTCTTGGTGATGACTTTCTCTGCCTGGGACCCCTCAAACTAGTTTTCTTTTCCAATTCGTGTAAAATCCCAGCCGAGATTTATCGGTAAACAGCACCATTGACTACAGCTTATTCCATATAAATATTCTTGATTTGCTCCATAGGCTTGGAAGACAAAGCTGTCTACGAAAACGACGATCAATTTCTTATAACCATTTCTCATTAGTGTGGTTATCCACTAACGTCTGGAGGTCTGACTGGAGCCTTCGAAGCCTAAGCTGATTACCCATCCGCCTTTAGTGTTGTGTGCGTATTTTGCAACGAAAGAATGGATTGTTTTGGGATAATGCATCAAGGGTAATGCAAATGTCATTGACTTTTGGACGGGATACACTGTACGGTAACCTTACAAAATTGACCTGACTTGTTTCACATATTTCACTAACCATAAATTCAATGTGGACATTGTTTTGGGATATTATAAGCGACACAATAAGCTTGTGTAGCGCAAGCTCGTATGTTGCGAATTCCATCGTCTTTTAGATAGGCTCATATTGTTCGGGCATCTCCGAACACCGTTCCATTAACAGAATAATGGAAGTATCTACAGGAGGAAAAATAAAATATGAGGAAAAGATTTCTCAGAACCTTAGCGGTCATTTGTAAGCGGCCAAGAAAAATGCTCACTCGTCCAGAAAAAATAATCAGGAGCGGCAACCGGCGACGGTGGCACTGAGCTACATTCTTCAACATCACTGCAATGAGACGAGTGTTACACCTTAAAGCTCACCTAATTGTAAGCTTCCTACTCATTTTACGGTCTTAAGTGTCGTCATTAATTACATTTCTCTTGTTTGGAAATTTCGGGAGACGATGAGTTTTGAGTTTAGCAGTGCTACGTCATAGACGTGTAGGTATCTACTTAGATATCAAAACGTGAAAAGGTTTTTTACAAAATCCAGAGGTCTAATGTTGGCCTTTTTAAGAGCTGTTGCCCATATCATAAGTTACGCAAAGCAATATATAGAAAGATATTTCATTTAAGCGACGGCTAAACCATTGTTAGACAGATGGGGGCATTATCTCAAATTGCAGTAGACATAGTCTTGTGTTTTACGTCAGCTTGGTAGGGATTGATAATCCACATCGGCCACCCCATGTAATTCAGTCGACGTTATCCGATTTTACGGTCATACTGAGGTCAAAATGAGCATAATAATATTAATAAAATGAAAGGGTTGGTGATTACGACCGCTAAAGTGATTCACCTGCATGGTCCTTGTTTTATAAGGTAAGTAGCTTTATCAATTTCTATATTAACGTTTGTTACAATTACGAGTTTTTTAGAGCAGCATATTGAGTTAGTCGGTATGCAACTGCGCAACGCATTAGCATAGCAACACAAAGGGGGAACGCTGCCAGCACCTTGGGTAGGTACCTTGCCGCGGGGACCCAATTTTACACAAATAAATTAAAAATAGTTTTACTTTCTAGTATTTAAGCTTTTATTGTCTTTTTTTGCCTTACCTGTATATTATTAAAATAAAAATATTAACCAGTAGACTAATTGTTTCGAAACATCTCTTTAATATTGAAGATTTATAGTTTTAATGTAAATAATAAATAACGAACAGTCATAACACGCACACTCATAATGTGAAAGTAAACTGTGGTTGAGTGAGAGAGATTAGATTTTCCCAATCGTTAAAGCTGGTATATGGTTAAACGTAAAAAAAATTGTGATGTACCTATACTTTCCGCATCAAAAGGCCCAAGCTTACGAGTAGGCACATGAGTTTAGTCTGCGGATCAAACGCTGACTCGCGAAACGTTAACTGGCCCTTTTATTAGTAGTACCCAATCTGACTTGTTACAATACGACAAACAGGCCAGAGTAGCGAGTGAGGTGTATAGGTGGACGCATCAAAACTATCTAACTTTTACGTCACAGCCCCCGAATGACTAGAATAAACTTTCAAGTTGCGTAAAAAAGCAAGTTTAAAGAAAACAAACAAAAAAATCTTTAATAGTAAATATAACAATTAATACAAAATCTTGCATTAAAATCTGATTTCACTTCACTTACATGCGAACGAGGTAAATCAGAATGTCAAAATTGGGTATGGCCCATTATAAGAGAGAGGGCTATGAACGTACCTACTATATAGGGCTTTCAATCTGACTGCGCGTCCCGGGAAAAAAGTCGAGACTCGAAAATCCCGGGAAAATCGAGACTATTTCATTACGCATTTAAGCAGTCAAAAGATGATATTTTGATGATGAGATCCGACCATAGTGGCCAATTGGCTTCTTTTAATTGTAAAATGAGCAAGAAGGTAGACCAATTTCTCTGCAGACCGATTACCACAGAACGAATAATTAGATTTCAAAATAATATCGGCAATAGTTTAAATTCCCTATCCCATATACCGGAGGATCCCAATACTTTATATAACACGATATTTGGTTTAATTAAAAATGAATTTGACAATATATTTAAATCGAAAACATTAACTTTCCATAGAGAGA
The DNA here is from genome assembly GCF_003589595.1 of Hyposmocoma kahamanoa. Lineage (NCBI taxonomy): Eukaryota > Metazoa > Arthropoda > Insecta > Lepidoptera > Cosmopterigidae > Hyposmocoma > Hyposmocoma kahamanoa. The sequence goes on from NW_020653337.1 coordinate 13,111,830, forward strand.
CTAAATTCAACGACTGGGCAACAGTAGGTATTCATAAGAGTAGGTCTCGTTTGTATGAGCTATATGCTATGAAAACTTATAATACTAATTCCAATTTCATAGAATATGTTAGAATTTATTCGAAAATATTTAAAAAAGTTTGAGTAGCTGCTAAGGTTAAGTTTCACAGCGACAAAATAAGACAATCGATAAACAAATCTAAAACTACTTGGAGCATAATAAATAAAGAGTCAGGCAGGGTTAAACTACACGATAGAGATATAGTTTTAGAATTAGACAGCAAACTTATAAAATCTAAAGGTAAAGTAGCCCAAGCTTTTGAATCGTTCTTTTCGGAAATTGCTGTGAACACTACAAAATCATTACATTCCTCCCCTTCACTTGCTATTGATCTCCTAAAGGAAAATGTTAACGTTTGTGGCAGTTTATTTAATTTTCGTCATGTTAATCCACAAGACATCATAAAAGCTTTTAAGTCAATACATGTTAAAAAAACTGAAGATCTCTGGGGCATATCAACTAAAGTTATAGACTCAGCTATTAATCTCATTTCTCCACTGTTAGCTGTAGCTTTCAATAGGTGCGTTGACGAAGGTGTTTTTCCCGATTTAATGAAATACAGCAAGGTTTATTCCCTTATTCAAAAGCGGTAGGAAAGTTGATCCTAGCAACTATAGGCCCATTTCAATTTTACCAGCTTTAAGTAAAATATTCGAAAAGGTTATGCTAACTCAATTACTGTCCTATTTCGGTAGGAATCATATTTTTCATAGTGAACAATACGGGTTTACTAGTGGTAGATCGACTAGCGATGCGGGGGTAGCGTTACTAAAACACATCTTTGATGCTTGGGAAAGGTCCCAGAACGCTATTGGTGTTTTCTGTGACATCTCAAAGGCATTTGATTGCGTTGATCATAATACTCTTATTAGGAAGCTGGAACATTACGGTGTAAATGGCAAGGCGTCGAAACTTGTCTCGTCATATCTCAACGGTAAAATTCAGAAAGTAGACATAAATGGAGTGACTTCTTTGGGTTCTCCAGTAAAAATGGGTGTTCCGCAGGGCTCAATACTTGGACCTTTCTTATTTCTGATTTATATTAATGATCTGCCATTCTTTGTTAAGGACCATTGCGAAATAGTGTTGTTTGCTGATGACACATCCTTGATTTTTAAAACAGATAGACATGACATTAACTATGACCGTATTAATGATACCCTCTCTAAGGTAGTTTATTGGTTTAATGCTAACAATTTATTGCTTAATGCCAAGAAGACAAAATGTGTTAAATTTGAATTACCTAACGTAAAATCGACTAGTCCAAGCATAGAAATAAACGGAGAAAAGTTAGACCTTGTTAATAAAGCAGTCTTCTTGGGAGTAACCTTAGATAGTAAACTTCAGTGGTTTCCACATATATCGTCCCTGGCCAGTAGATTAAGCTCCGCTGCATACGCAGTCCGCAGAATACGTGAGCTTACCGATGTTAGTACTGCTAGACTAGTTTACTTTAGTTACTTCCATAGTATAATGTCCTACGGGATTCTCATGAGGGGTAAAGCGGCAGATATTCAAACCATATTTGTATTGCAAAAACGAGCGATTCGTTCTGTGTACCGTCTAGGCTCTCGGGTATCTCTCAGAGAAAAGTTTAAGGAGACTGGTATCATGACTGTGGCATCACAGTACATTTACTCAAATATTTTATATGCCCGTAAAAATATACATAATTTCAATAAGAAAGAAGATATCCATAATATTAACCTTAGAGCTAAGTCCAAACTCATGGTACCACGATTTCGTTTAACCAAGGTAAACAACTCTTTTATGGGGAACTGCATACGTTTTTACAATAAGATTCCAGAGCATATATTAAGTTTATCATTTCCTAAGTTTAAAAACTAGATTAAAAATATTTTGATCGAAAACTCATATTACAAAATTGAAGACTACGTGTTAGATAAAGATGTATGGAAAGACGACATGGCTCCAGAATCCACACAAATTTGATTCAAAGTGTATTCCATAGCATTTAAGTTTATTTGAAAAGAGCAATCCCTAGAGTTTCTTGCTCGTTCTTTTCAGGGAGGTCAGCGTAGTGAACGACCAGTAGCTTAAATGTGACGTTTTCAAGTGTAAATTTATTTTACCTATGGAATAAATAATCTTTGACTTTGACTTTGACTTTCTTCAAGTTCTTTATAAACTCGTTTTTTCTTTATTGAATAAAAAAATATTTATTAAAGTTTCTTTTTTCATTTTTATAGTGGCCACGTCAGAAACAAACAAGAGAGGACGTAGTTTTATTACTATCGTTCGTCAATCTCCACAGACAGGTCCAGTCTACACTATTGTCACCAAGTCCATGGAACCAGACTAAAAAATACTGTTAGTTTAGTAGATGTCTAGGTACTGTTTAATTAAGCGACTTCAGTCTCAAAAGTCTGGATATTCCCGAGACTGAAAATATCAGTCTCGCAAATGCAAAAACATTGCCTAGACTCCAAATTAGATCCGAGACCGTATACATGGTATGGTATTATTTTTTTATGGATAATATTCGCAACGTAACGACAACAAACCTACAAGCTACGTTAAAAAATAGTACCTTCGTCATGTCAGAAAAATGCGTGTATACTTAACGGACATTTTTTTTCGTTTTAGCAAAAAATGTTACAAATATAGAAGATTGTTATACATTTAATTTCAATTTTATAAATAATTTTATTTTTATCATTGTGATTTCTGTCATGTGTTTTTCTTTCATTCTCACTATCGATCAAGCAGTCTTGAGCTTATATTCTGGAAGTACAAACGGACAAAGGAACTTATGACATTACACTAATAGGGTTTCCGTCTTTATGGCATTCCCTGCCAATCTTTGGGGTTGAACGGATCAAGTAGGTTTAGTATATGTGTATATAATTAGGTACTTCGTATATACCTACTTATTTTTATAGTTGTGTACTCAAATGAAGGCACTTAATATCACGCATTACCGACGCTCAGCCAGCCGATACGTGGATATGTGAAAATAATGAAGATCAATGGTCCTGCTTTATTGTGGGTAGGTAGGTATGCGTTCCTTATTCCGTCATGCTTATCCAAGTATATCTTATCATGCTTATACAAGTAATAAACACTGGGAATTTAGCGTTAGAATTGTAGCAACGGCTTGCTGCTTTAAGTAGACCCCCGAGAAAGTATTAAATATATTTCTATGTTAACCTAACTAATGCGTGACATTTACTATTTACTTTATTTTTTACGCACACATTCAACATAGCCCCGCACTAGGGAAACCCCGTGTCGCGGGTGCCATGGACACACACATAGACAACCACAAATTACACCCAAACTCACGAGATAAATAATTGTAGGCCATACAACAATTTCTCCTGGCCCGGGAATCGAACCTGGCACCTCTGCGTGGCAGTACAGCATGGTAACCGTTCGGCCACGGAGGCAGTTACCTAAATCTTTACCTAAATTTTTACTTGTGTGGGACTTTGTTAAGAATTCGAAATTTGTGGCTAGTCTTTAGGTTTGCGTATAGGCGATCGCTACATATTGGAAATGAAATTAGTTTTTCTGATTTAAAATTGCGTATATTTGTTTTTTTGAATTCCCGATGCTACTACAAAAAAGCACTGGCATCGTGCTAGAACCGCATTTTTTTTTTCAAACAAACCAAGGTTTCATGGCTGACTGATCATGTGATCTGTAAAGAGCCAGAAACGTCGGTTTGTTTGAAAAAAATAAATAAATAAATGCGATTCTAGCACGATGCCAGTGCTTTTTTGTAGTAGCATCGGGAATTCAACATGTCATCATTATAGTCATATTTTTGACAGCTTCAATGATCGAGTGGCTGGCACATCGGTTTTCATGGTGTCGCCGTCTCTGAGGTCCCGCGTTCGTTCTCCTGCGGGCTCAATGTACGAAACTAACTTTTCTACATTGTCTCGGGTCTGTGTGTTTGTGGTTCTATCGTTGTTTCCAATTTCCATAACACAAGTGTTTTAGCAACTTACTTTGGGATCAGAACTATGTATGTGATGTTGTGTAACGTTTATTATTTATTAAAAAAAAGATTTACGAGTATAGGTACGTATATATACTTTTTTGTAAACAATATTGAACAACGTTATATTATGTAAATAAACGATAATAATTATCATTTATTTATTCGTATATTATTCATTACATAATTACAAAATACATATTTCAGAGATATGGTTTAGAGCTCACACTCGTCAATAAGCCCGCCCATCACTGACCCCGGCGCAAAGGTGCCCATCGCGCTTGCCGCATTTCCACTCTGTATGGCAATGGACAATCTTTGCGCCAAGAACAACCTGGCGCGGGAGTCATCTCCACTCTCTCTTAGCCGTCGCTCGATTTCCGCTACAAAATTTTTCGCATCGCTACCCCAACAATAATATTAATAACTTATAGGAACTATTATCGTACATTTATAGTAAATATGTGGTACCAATGATATCTATACTTTCGTGGTACAAAAGAGGAAAAGGTTTCAAAAGTAATTTTAATCATGGTTTAGTTCGCGTTGCGAAATACCTCAGGACTTCATCGCCTTTCTTTCCACTTAACGTCTAAAGGTGCGGTTTAATTTCTTTTTGGATGAAGGGTCAAGATTAAAAAACAATTAGGTTACTTTTATCTCGATGAAGCACAGCCCCAGGGGAAAACTCAAACTCCGTGAGCTGAGACACAGAAGAGGCTTGTTGTTTATGTACAAGGCGGAGGTTTGGACAGTCGCCACTTGAAAAGGGCTAGCTAATCTTCAGAGATTTTGGACCATATTAAAGTTTCGTGCCGTTATTACAATGATGGATATTCTCTTTTTATCATAACAATACATACCTGTACGTCAAAACGAACGCTTTTAAACACCCTTTTCAACTTGGAATTGCCTTGCGGCTATTTTATAGTATTTTGATAACATATTTTTATTACAAAGCTTCAATAACTTAGCTGTTAGTTAAACACTTTCAATTACAGTTTTAAGTTGTTGCTCTCAACAAAAAAAATTAATAGGTGGGTTCTTGTGTTTGTTACGATTCGTTGCAGTTTAGTTTGGAAATGATGTTCTTTGCAGTATCGGACATAATGCTCAGTGCGCAAGTTATTAGTAACATAATAGGAATTTCGTGCAAAAGATTTCTTAGGTGGTTATTATGTAGATAAATTAAGAGCTTAGTCTTAAGAGGATATTCAAATAGAAATCTGATGCTAAGCAAATTTGCTATAGGGAATCGTGTCACAATGGTTGTCCCTCACTGGTAATTAGGCTTGTTTGTGAATAATGAGGGTTAATTGCGACAAACAGGGCTCAGCAGGCTAATCCTGTTCGCTATCATCGCTCGGACGGTATGCGCGCTGGTACTCGAGGCTCGGCGGCGATGTGATCGCTTTGTTTAGGCGAACGAATTAATGGACTTAATGTGTAAATGCTGTATTAGCTGAAACACTATTGGTAGTTAAGTTAATTATCATGAAATAACGATAGATATTTACTGTTGTTGATTTGAAACGTTGGATCCATTCTATATGTCATATTTTAAATAATTGTAATTTGTCTTTTATTTACGTAACACTTACAAATAATTTTCCATAATAATTATAATAGCCACAGATTGTATGAAATATTGAACGTAGAAATTTGAAATGGAATAATTTACTCGTCTGCTTAATTGGACATAGCTGGAATTAAGATTTTTTGCGATTGAGAAACGAGTTGTCAGAATTAAATGGCGTAATAAAAAAATCTTTAATTCTCAAAAGTCATACAAGTCGTATCAATTTATAAGAAGCACTTCACAGGCGCAAGTGCTTTTTGTATAGTAACATTGGGAACTGCAATACATCCAGCATGATATAAGTCATCTCGGTATAAAATGTAACTTTGTATTATAATTGATAGTTGAACAACGTAATGGTAATTAAGTAAACGATAATAATTAATTATTAATATAAATAATAACAAAAGAATGTACAGATTAAAATTAAATTTAATGTTTAATTGCGAGTAATCTGTAGTATAATCCGCTCGAACGTGCAATCGCTTTGTGTGATGGTAATGAGCGGACATAACGCAACGCCAATATTATAATGATTTACGAGGCATGTTACCCATTGGAGTGACTGACGATGACGTTTCAGCATTACTAACTTAAAACGGGTAGTTTTAGGTTAGGTACAAAATAATAATGATTACAAAACGAAGTTATGAAATAAATATAATGCCTTTATTATTGTTATAATACCTAGACTAATATTATACCAATATAATAAATAATAAGTTCTTACAGTATTATAATATAACTATTGTTACAATAATACAGTATAATCAACAATAAAGGAGAAACGATTTGTCGAAACTTGTAGTCTATATTTATTAATGTAACTATTTATATACCTAACTGTTAGTATCCCTAAAATGTAAAACGAATATGTAAAAATATAAAATCTCATTCACTATTTCAAGCTTCATTCCCAAATTGTTGAATTTCAGATATTGACAATACAAACTTGAACGGTATAATGTAAGGGATTGTTCATGGTCGCCACCGCAAATCCCACTTTATTGCTTATTAGTAGATGAAAGACACTCGTTTCATTAAATAAAGAAAATGTAAGGAATGAAATTAACTCTGGAAAGCCTTCATTCGTCATATTTCGTGCTTTGCTTAAATGTTTTTTGTAAATCGCCGGCGGTAAAGTTTCTGTTTCTCTTTTCTCGCTAGAAAGAATTCAAGCCGAAATAACTTCTAATTGAGTACAATTTAAATGTTGATTAAAAATATTCAGCCTTACCATATAATATGCTTTTTTAAATTTTAGTACCCACCAGAATTGAATTTCATGCCAGATTTCATTAAGAACTGACAGATTCAACATATTTACCTTTAAAATTAAGTTTTAGCCGCCTATCAGCGAAACCGCTTCAATGACTCAAACGAGGACTCTATCTATTTGACATTATGCAAGTTTAAATTTCCTGAAACTTTACGAAAATATTACTTTAATACAACGTGGGCACATTTTGTTTGGTTAACGTCTAATTTGAATTAAAAACTTTTGAAAACAAAAGTTAACTGTTGAGAAATGTCTCAACGGTTTAATAAAAAGCAATTTCCATATTTTTGTCATAGCTCTTCTTACCGTTTTTTTATTTAAAAAGTTGTTTTCAACACTGAAGCATATTTAAAAGTGATTAATTATTTCCTAAAAATTAATGTCGTAATGAGAATTATTGTACTTACGCAAAAGTAATGTTATGTGAGCACTAAAATATCACACAGGAATTACACAAGAAATTAATGGTTCCACAGGTGCTTTCCATGATATTTTAATGTGACATTAGTCTCGTCATTTGAACACAATGAGGGCCGTATTAATGGCATGCTTTTAATAGCGAACCCCGTAAAAGGTTACATTACGTGTGCGCTCGTGTAGCTCCGGCAAGCTACGACTACGGTGAGCGCGCTACGCGATCGAGTGCCGCTCGAGCTAACGCGTGGCGAAAGCTACGGTCCGTGGGCGCAAGTAGCTAGGAATTCAGCGTTGCTACGAGGCGGGCGGCCGCAGAGAGCGCGTGGGTCGCACTGCCTCTGGCTCCGCTCCGAACGAATAATCCATACCCGAGAGGCGAGGAGGCTGTGTTTACCGGACCGCAGGGCGAGCCAGGCTGGCTCCCGACGTCGCTGCGCTGCACGCTACCGTCGTACTGCCGCTGCACGTCGCACTTTACCGCCGGCTTTACATCCTTCATGTTAACATACTTCTATATAATGACCCGGATACTCCGAAATCTGCATGCAATAAGCCACGCTAATGCAAATCTCATGCGTGCGTAACTAGAGTATCGATTACCCTTGAGCCTCGACCCAAAGTACAAAACAAAACTAAACTTTTCCAGACACGAATGCCATTAATCACTTCAGTTCGAATGGAAAGGTAATGGTTGCAAATTGAATATCTATGCTTTTAACCGACCTAATACAAAAGTTTGCGAAATGGGTATGGTATTAAAATTTTATGAATATCGCCTATTGGGTCATGTGACGCTAAAAGCATTAAACACAGAAAAGTAACGCACATGTGACTTTGGAATAGCAACTTTATTTTGTTTTATGCAGCATATTAGATGATAAGTATTTATTTGCTATTTTATAGTAGTATTTGCTATTTATTATAAGTAGTTTACAAAATCTTCGTTTATTTAGTTGAAACCTTTTTATATAAATCCTTGGTTTATTTACTAGGATAACATAATAACGAATATTTTTACGGCATTAATAAGAAAAATAATATTAAATATGTTTAAACGTATAAAAAAAAACTTGTACCTTCAACTGCTCTTGTTAGAAAGGTACCGAAGTGCCGAAGTTGATTGAGGGTAGAGTATGTAACCAAAACCAGAATGTTTTTAACTAACAATATAATTTATCTAATTTCACGCTTTTGGAAAGTTGATGACGCACTGAGGTCAAAGATCGTTTTTCAGATTGTTAGTAACTTAAAATTATTTCCAGATATTGTAATTGCTAGCACCGTCAATTGAGGCTTTGCGCTTACGATGAATTGTGATATTTTAACTTTGCATATAGCTGCATCTGCTGGAAGTTATATGTTTTCACCATATCCAAAAGGGTTTGGCAATAAAATAAGACTTTCTTGTTCTGTGTTGTTGCTATAACAATAAATAACGGTGACGTGACCGGTTTATTAGTCGCTGCATTAGGTAGGTGTGCTCGTGGAGGAAAACGAGATTTCAGTCCTTAGACGCGCCTTTGCAGATAAAGCTCCTTTAATGGGACCTAAAAAAAATATGCCATTAAAGAGCAGAAAATATAAATTTCACAGATATGACTTACTCCAGTACGAACGCGGGTATCTGTGCGACTCCTGTTTGTTTATTGACCATATCCTTTGTGTTTAAATGGCTTTTCGGAATGATTTAATGCTTGTGCATTCCGGACCCATTTGCCTCCATTTATTTTTTCCCTCACTCATTTAATAACAATCATATTTTTTAAGTTCTTTAATCGGTACTCGCTTATAATATATATCGCCGTTATACTGGGAAAAACAATAATTTCACAAAATATCGACTTCGAAATAAATGAAATTATAATTGCACTGCGTCAAAAATTGTTTTATTTTCACAAATGTCATCCCAAGTTGATTTGTAACGGATGATTCCACGTTTTATGTATTATTTCCGAAATTTGAAAATGTTTGCATTTTACAGCAATTTTGTCGCGTTATCCTAAATTAAGTCATTTTCTGTGTAAATCCAGATAATTGGTTTTCGCAGTATAACGACGATATGGAGTTAAGATCTTTATCGTATCAATCACAGAAACTTTTGAATGATAAAGCGTATGCTTGAGTCGTAAAACCTAAAGTTTTATTACGAGGGTGAAAATATTCCGAGAAATATATAAATTTAACGGCAATTCCCTCACAGAAAGGGCGGAAAGGTAAGGAGTAAAGTGGATGACAAGAAGGGCAGCTACACCTCTTGAGAGTAAAGTAAAAGATGTTTGGGTCGCCTCAACTGACGTGTACATTTATGAAAGCTTCGTACCCTCTTCAATAAAAGTAAAGATTTTATATGCCGCTACTCTTCTGTAACTAGATACTGGGCTATTGTAATAATAATATTTTTCAAGTTACATTCTACCTTTTTCGCAACGTTACGCCTATAGTAAATGTTTCTAGTCAGATGTTTAGTTTGATAAATAATACAACAATGTAACGTGAAGCGCCTTGAATTCGAAAAGTTTTGCTAAATTACAAAACATTTAACCCGTGCAGAGTTACACGACCGAGTACTTATTTAATCTCTTGTCGCGTTAATCGTTTCTCACCTTGTTTTATATTCGTTATTATAGAGGAAACAATGCGTATTTAATGACTTGGTGAACATAATATTGTATATTAGGTTACTTATTGTTGTTTTCCATTGAAATTTAGTTACTTATAAGCTAAAAAAATATTATTACTATTATTATATTATTAAATATTGTTACTATTGAAAACTATGCTTATAAAACATTTCAGCGTTACAGTGAATATTTAAGTGAACATATATATAAATATGTAAGTGAATTTTCACGACTTCGCCTGCGTAGCATAAGTACTTGGAGTAGCCTACAGTTACTGTACTATACTAATTTTCATAGTTTTATTGGGTCTCTAAAGTTTCATCCCCTTTATGCTGAAGCATTTTTAACATTTATTTTTGTGACAAAAAGGTAGGTTTCCATCTATCTCTGTACCAAAATTCATCAACATCGGTTCAGCGGTTTAGGCGTGAAAACGTAACAAACAGAGTTACTTTCGCATTAATGTATTAGTGTGGATAAACTCACTATAAAATTTATTAGTGAACATTTTCAGCGAATAAGCCAGCTTAGTGTTGTAAGACAAAACGGAACACCAAAATCTTACCTTTAAGCTACTGAATCTATTCTCAATCTATATAGGTATATGCAGATGTTTGTAAACGGACTATCTCTGTTAAGCGCCGTTTATGTGTTGTGCCATTGTATAATAGATAGTAAACCCTAATCCGCCGTAAGCCGACCTGTAAATTTACTGAGAGAATATTAAGGTTAAACGGGTTTGCTGCGTGAAACTCACTTGTTTCGATAGCAAACTTAGCGGAGCGTATATAAGATGCCATATCAGAGGTTAATTTCATTAACCCATTGTCTGTGACGAGATGATTAACAGCGTCTCTTCAATGTCTTATCAGCCTACTTACACCTTGCATCTAACTCTAATACATTTACCATGAGATTGCCAAGTTTAAAGTACAAAATTGATACGGTTTCGCAACAAGTCTTTAGCACTATAAATTATAAGTGTAACAGCGAAAAATAAGGGCGACACATAACACAGGTACAGACCATTTGTTACACCTCCACACGACTTTATATTGTTGTTTCTCTCTTATATACTCTTACTTTACCAACGTTAGATGGTAAATCTCAATTACTTCCACACGAAAACTTTTATATTCATAATGTGCCTATGTTAATACTAAATTGACTACCTTAATTCATGAGCATTAATTCATTTACATAATTTAATATAAATCAAAAAATTATTTTATTCGCTTTAATAAGGCTCGCAACACTGTTCAACATACAACAAGACACGACAACAAGCATAGAAAAATTCCTGAGGTCCGCTGGTTCGTTCCGTGGCTTAGTTGGTAAAGCGTCTGGCACGGTATGCTAGAAGACGTCGGTTCGAATCCGGCCGGATCGAAGGATTTTTTTCTGAGTGTTCGATCTTTGTATTAATACTTATAACAAACTAGTGGAGTAATTTCACAAAAAATAATTGAATATCAATTCAATAAAAATTTAAATTACAGTTCAACATGTCAATAACAGTTATTTGTTATGCAATACTGCAAAGTTGTTGTTTGACGCGAGTGCTTGTATTGTAATCTGAGTAAGCGAAGGTTTCTAAGATTGAACCACGAGGGAAGCGAGTGGTTTAAAAATAGAATCCTGAGCGTAGCGAGGGTTACAAGGCAAGAGACGCAAAACAACTATTCATGTAAATGGTGGATGGAAGATGAAAGAAAAACAGGTGAACTATTCCCAAATCAGTTTTATTGTACAAAATTAGTTACCGTTGTCAATTTAATGTCAACAATAATAAGAATAAAATTTGAGAATGGCTAAATGTAATAATGTACGACAAATCGCGTAGTTGAACGTGTCATTGTGTTTTTTTTTTCACCGAAAGAAAAAGTTAGGTGTTCCTTTTTTTTCCATCCTCTAAGGTTCCACAGTCCTTCGTCAAGTTCGAATTATAAACCTGTTCCACGCTAGCGCGTAGCGTAGAAAAGGTTTTTGCGGGCAGATTTCTAATGATGAGAAAGAAAATCTATCCGAGCTAGTGACGTGAAAAAATTTATTATTTGACTAAATAAGTTATTATCTTTCAAGTTATTGTTATTATAACACAGAGCAGAGTTCCTATTATATTATATTATATTATCCAGCACATTTGTAGGCTATGAGACGGGCTGCGTTTTTTGATCAGTCGATGGATATTGTTTAGTCACCTGACGTTTAAGAATTTGTTCATATTTTGAACACAATCTGCTTATTTCAATTAATTAATTAGATAACAGAGAAGAACTCTGGTTGCACGTATACACAACACTATCCATAAAGTGTTTTTGTATGGGATACTAAAAGTAACAGTAATAAGCCGCCTGAAAGGTGTACTAATAAAATAAATGCTATATTAAACGTTTAGAATATTTATGGCATGAATGGCCAAGAGGTAGAAGTGGAACTACTCCTGAACTGTAGCAACATTGATATTTTTTGTATTGCTGAATACAACCGAATTCCGTAATTTGTATTACGTACCTAAACATCACTTCATCTTTAGCTTCATCAATCACCCGATGGTAGTTCGTTCAAGAGAAAAAGTTATTCATGGCAGCTCTTTATTACTTAATCGAAACAGATTATTATTAGATTTAGATATTGCTTTGTCAAATAAAAATCGATTGGGCAAAATGTAAAAAAATGTGGATTTTGCTGAAATAATCGATATTTTTTCAGACATTCCAAGTCGTTAAATTTGTCTACTACAGGCGCTGAATGCTTACTTAAATAAATTGTTGGATTTAGTCTTGCTTATTTAAAGTTTCATTATATACATTCAAGGGACTTAAATCCTTTAAGCCGATAGAAATAAAAAATACTGCTGTTCTTGATGGTCTTATCCTTTAAAGTAACTAATCCTATACTTGATTGTATTGTTCCTTGAGCTAAAGGCATGTGTTTTTAACAAATGTGTTAATGGTGGTCTGATTTTCTGGTCTCACGATGCAAGGTAAAGTTATTCAATTTTTAAGTTGGTACATCAGACCCCACTATTAATTCTGGATACATTTTCTGACTCTCAGCAATATTATTAATGTCGCACAAACTTCACGCAGGGTCGCTCTACAACTCATGCAGATAATTAAACATACCTGTGTGATACAGGGAAGAATGGAATGATGTTAAGGTTTAGTCTATAAAACTTCCTAGGATTTAATTGAGTAGGTACATTCTGATTCTCCGGTCAGGAAATTTGGTCACTAAGCAGCGGCGGGCTATTTTTTTGCCAATTAATTTCCTGACCTCGACCTTCTTAAATCGTATTTAAGTGACAGATTCTACAGGGAGGGTTCATGTCAATGTTACGAGATCATCAGTCTCTGGAGTTAGCGTAGACTTATCTCAAGGTCTTATATCCATTTCCAATTTTAGCTCTGTTAGTGACTTACTTTGTAAAACTTATAGGATATCAGACAGTATTATATATTATATACATAGTAGATAATGATACTTTCTCATTACTTAAAGTTATTACTAAAATATGCCAATGATCTTATATACGTAAAAAAACATGCCTATGACTGGATAAACATTTCAATTTGAAAGGTTATTCCTAATTCATTTATTGTGAAAATACAGGTTTTACAGATGTTGACATAACCAAACAATAGGCATAGAAACTTATTGAAGGTACATTATACATTTATTGTCATTCATATGTAACATTTTTTAAATTATACCATATGGGCGTGCACACAAGGATTAAAGTAAGTAAGGATTAAGTCAGTATTTAAATTACGAAGCGGTAATAGCTGTTTGGGTCAATTGTAATGATATTATATGTTAAATGTAAGTAGATGTCAAAATAATACTAATAATTTGAGTAACGTCAAAATGTACAAAAGTCTAAAAACATTAATCAAGTATTCTAGTGCCACTTAGTTTAAAAAAACTGTGTGAAATTTATATTTCAGTAAGTATAACATTATATATTTAAAAAAGGAATAACTTATTTTGGTATAACTTTAGATGCCAAATTTCAATGAGGCACAAATAACTAGGTTGTAGAAACGGCTCAGCTCTACAGTATAAGCGATTAAAATAACATGAAAATATTTAAATGTGCAAACTGCTACATGAGTTTGTTTTTCGCGGTTTGACGAAACGGTACTTTATGTTGATATAGGGAAATGCCGCCGGTATTAATAGAATCTTTGTCAATTGACAGACTGGGTACTGTGACTGGGACTTTAGCGTCTCTGAGAGATAAATTTGAAGAAATTAACATTCTTACTTTATGTCTGAGTACGTTTACGAAAATTTGTTTGATAGTCAGAAGAAAAGTATTTATTAATGTGAGCATTACTGCGCCCCGGTTTTACCCGGAACCACCAGCACCCGCTGGTGGAATTACAGGCACATGTGACTTGTAAATTTATGTCTCAGGATGACGGGCGTAGTACCTAAGGGTGCCCCCCAGATCTTTGTGATTTAAAGCTCTGAGTAGCACTACAACTGCTATGGCTTGTTCGTCCCGTTACTTGGTACCATAACAAAGCTATCTAACGGAAACTTATTTATTTAACTGAAACTTATTTACTTAACTTAAAGGAAAGATTTTTCACAACTTCTGCACACTTAGATGGCAAAAAGCCATCCACTTAGTGTTTTCAGACTATTTGTAGGTATCTACGGTATTTTGAATTAAATATATGTATAGTAATAATGATAATCGTGAACAAATGTTTATCAACAAAGAGCAACCTTTAGAGTTTCTTCCTCATTCTTCTCCGGGTAACCTGCCTTACCAATGACAATGCAACTATACGACACATGAATTAGAGACGCATTGAATTTTAATTCAATATTAACGAACCGCCATGAAGTTGTTTATATTTACAAGCGAAATTTTCTATCGCGAAATTTAAAAAATATACATCTTTGCTTAGACTTAATAACGACGGATCTGTAAATTGAACAATGTAATTTATAGTCGAAGGTAAAAGTAAAATTTTTCGCAGCCGTGTCGAACACTGTAATAACAATAAATGCTGCATTTGTTTTTATAGTCTTTTCAAACGTTCTAAGCTAACAGTTTTGTTTTCAGAAGGTTCAGTAACATTCATTTAACAAAGAACTTTTTTATGGTTCAGACAGGCAGGGTTGGAGAAACATGTTATGGAGAGGACGAAGCGCGGCATTGATGCTTTTAAGGTTGGAAGAAAGACATTCTTGAGTCGAGTTCCGGCGGTTATTACACACGCCCTCATAAAAATGTCTAAATATATAACTTTAATGTTACAAGCATCTTTTAGATATATGATGTAAATTCTTTCATTGTGTGTCCCTACTCATGATGAGTAATAAGAAACTCACTGAAAACTACTGCCATTAACTACCTCTTCCTGTCATTAGTGTCTTAATTTCAATTTTCTGCAACGTCATTATATAACTACATTTATACACTAAGCAAACTATAAGTAGCTACGCCAGTATTAGTCCACAAGTTTGATACAGCCACAGGAGAATCGTTGACTTGCCAAGAAATAAAGTTTACTCCTCAAAACCCATCTTAACTCTACGACTTCGTCAGACAGAAAACAACCTTCACTAATAGGAATTCCTCCGGAATACTGTAAATGGGAAGACGTGCTGGGGTAACGCTGTTATCTTACTCATATTTTCGTCTCGGACTCTACGGATTTAGCAAAAAAGCTGTTTTTATTTGGGTACGAGACGGTTTGCTGGCTTCGGCTTGAGCCCTGAGATTCAATAAGCGTATTGTTTGTATCTTGGTACTGTTTATAGGTAAGTAAGCATAGTTTTAATTTTATTTTATTTAGGGAGCTACCTGGTTCATTTACAAAGTATATATACATGGTTATGCAAATAGGGGTAAAGGCTAATTATAGAAATATTCATTTTGATCTAAGACAGTAGATATGATTAGAGCGTGGTTATATTTATATCTTAATTGTCTTCAAGACTGTGCACTATCGTTTTAGTGTAATGCTTTTGGATAATTCAACAACTGGTTTTTGTTTTTGCATTAACGCACAGGTATCGTCCAAGTATCATCCCAGTGGCAAAAGTTTCAACAAAATACAAACGAAGGTTAAGAAAAAATTGTACCTATATGTATAATAATATAATACTTATTCTCCGATTACAGGAGATATAATGTTCTGAGGTTAGATATACTATTTTGTCCAAGACGTATTACATAATTGAAAAGGCAGTCTTAAATAAATCATAGTCGCTCTGTGTTATTTATGGGCACATTATGCCCTTATTTATTGCCCCTCGGGAAAGTCAGAGTATCTTGATATAAATGAATCAACAAGCTATCGATCAAAATAAAGGCGCTAAAGGAAATCGAGATTCTCTTCTTGACTCGGCTCTCATAGCATACGTAAAGAATGAATAAAACCTCTATTGAAAAATAACCTTATTTGTTGACGTCTAGTACGCTTTGGAGGGAAATAAATATATTCTGTTGGATATAGGAACCTTGAGCGCCCCGTGAGTGTATTAAGGTAGACGAAGCGTTCATATTATATACTTATTGTGTGCCTGTCGGCATGTTTAAAAAGTAAACAAGTTGTTGTTTCAGTGGGTCATAACTTACAGCATTGTTGTCTTTTAATCTTTAGTTTTTCTATACAGATGTATAAAATATAAAACCATGGTCACATTTGGCAAATAACTATGTTATAACATGACGACTGTTCTCATACAGATATCATCATCATCAACTTAAGAGTTGTGACTCTTGTCGGTAGAGCCTCTTCCAGTCATCTCTCCTACAAGTCAGCTCCTAACAGATATCAGAAATATGAATTAAAACAAAGTCTCTACCAATTAAAACTTGAAATTAAGTTCTTTAAATTCTCATTTCCATTCTTTAGTCTTCGAATTCCTTTTTATTTAGAGACAATGAAATAATACCTTAACGGACTTCAATACACAAAGGAAATGTATAATTCTGTCGGTGGTGGTTTGTTCAGCATCATAATATAATCGGTTTTATTCTATAATATTACAATATTGTTACTACTTAGGAAAACTGGAAAACTTTACAAATAATGTCTATTGTGCTCTAGTACGTAATAGAAGAAAATGATAACTTATGTTTCCATAAAGATTGAGGATAATGATTAACAGACATTAATGATAAATTTTATCGCTTAAATTTTTTTTACCGATGTATGAGAGTGGCGACTGCACAAGCTTTTTAAGAAAATAATTGAACTTTATCATAATTTTGATGTATGTACATGGACGTGCTAACACACAAAAAACATTGCTTATTATAATATGGTTATGAATAATGGTTTCGTACAATAAATTATGACATGCATGGTCACGAAAGAAAATATCATAGATCGAAAATACTTTAGAGTCTGTCTTTTTTCAAGACGTAATATGATATTTGTGGGGTTATGGACTATCCACACACATCAGGGCCGTGCCCGCGACGTGGCCGGGGCGTACTAGTTTGTATCAACTGCGGGCCCGTCCCGGCGCCGGCCCGGACACGGACATGTGTGAACGCGTTCATACAAAATATACGCAACGATATTTTTTTGAGCCCCTGACGGAGCACGGCCAGTCCACGTCCAGGGCACGGCCCGGATATACCTACGTGATAGACCTTTATTCGTTCATAAAATTTTAAATAGTCCTGTAGTTGTTGTCGACCGTTTTATCGATAGATTGTAAATTAAAAGTAAAGTTTTGCCAAAAATGTCTGAATTGAGAACGTTCTAACGATTACTGATTGCGTTATTGCCTTCTTTATTCTTATTTTGACAATTGGCCTAATTGTATCGAAATCAATATTTATACATCCATATACATTTTAATAAGAACAGAAGGATTTGATTTTCTATATTAAATTAAAATGAAAAACTTAATATGACTTCGTATTTTTAATAGACACAGTTCTAAATACAGTCGATATTAATATATACCGACAGCAATCACTAGCTGCTTGCAAGCGGGTAACACCTTTGGGCAATTGTCTGTCAAAAATGTCATTTTATTCCATCTTCAAAAAAGATGGTCTGTAGCTAGACAGATGACACAAATAATGATAATTTAATTCATGAATAATAGTATCAATATTTTACAGTAGGTACTGCTAAATAAACTGTACATGTCATGTGCATTACAGAACATCATTTAAAGTTGGAGATGTAACTTACTAAAGATTTCCAATTAGAGTATTGGTTCTTGCTTGACCCGAAATTATAGGAATGGGATTTTAACAATAAGATAATAGATACTACTCCCAAATTTAGCATTACAAACATTATTGAACGCTGTGCAGTCGAGCTAACGCCTCACAATGTTATAGTGTATATCAGAGCTTCCAACAACGAATAGAAATTATTGGAAATAGTCCATAGTAATCTTCGTGACATATTGACCTAAATATGATACGTAGGTATACAACCAAACCGTTATGTCTGAAACAATATACCTCTATAATGAAAAATATCATTCAGGATTTAAACATGCATTAATAAAATTTCTAAATCAACTGACATAGAGTCTTACGATTACCGGATGAACTTTAGAAAATGTCTGAGCAACCTCAGCCATTTATGTACAGCGAGTGCCTACAACTTAGAGGATGGAAAAAAACCTACAATTACGGTTTTTGTGCTTTCAACGATATATTCATATTCTTTATGAACGGTGTTTTCTGTTATAAAACTACCTGAAGTAAAACCAAAGTGACGCACGTAAAATAAGATTGTGCTATAAAAGTAAGAAGCTGTGAAAATATAAAATTAATAAGAGCAACGTAAATAAAATGACATGTGTATGATTTTTTTTATAGAAAATGTGAAATGTTATTACAATTAGCAAAACAATGTCGGTACTTTATTATTGTGACTACTTTAAAGAACATAATAAGAATTATATTCGAGTGGACAAGGTAAAAATAATCATTTTATATTGTAGTCGTTTTTTGATGAAACTTACATTCTCTCAAGTTATATATAACATGGATACGCAGTTTACAAACATAATACAGAATATAACACGCGCACGAAGATACTAAAATATGTAGTTCATATTATTTTTTATTCCAAGTAACATCAATAACATATGCATCGAAAATGATTAACTTCCCGAAAATTAAAATTACTGGTATAGAACCTTTGTGTAAGTAGGGTATTAAAGAGCTTATGGAATCACGTATACATTTGTACCTACATACATATAAGGATATACAGTGGATTATCGGCATTTAAGCATTTGCTATACGCATATGACAAAAGGTTTTGACTACGTAGACCATGACATTTTACTTGACAAATTTTAGTCACATAGCGTAAGGAGTAAGACACATAAAACGATACAATCTTATTTAAAAGGTAGGCCTCCATATTATCCGAAGACGACCAAAATTAATAAAAGCAACTTTACAACAATGGAAACAGAATGTTCTAAGTTTGATTCTAAAGTTATAGTAAATGAAGTCCCCAACGGCCCCGTTCTTCTTAAAGCAATCCATGACCCTTATACTGTTATATGCGGACGATTGTGCAATTACATATAATAAAGAAAATGAAATTAATAAGAGTTTAAATTCATCAAAAAACCAAACTTACGAATTTTCAATTGAGAAAAGTAGCCAATAAGATAAACGTAGAATATAAAGGGTCACACATCGGAGACACACATATGACATAGTTCTAAGGTTTACAGAGTGATGACAAAATAATCTGGAAATTGGACACAATTTGCATTAAACTCAAGTTTAGTAAATACGTAGATAGAAATTTGGTTTTTCAGGTATAGGACGGTATATGGCTTCCATATTAAGATAAGGTGTAATATTCCGGGGTAATGCAGCTAATTTAATTTTCGAATATATTCATTTGTGTTCACACGTTTTCGAAGAGCAATATGTGTTGTTATGACCAATTTGTTTACAAAATGGTAAAACTACCACGAAGGTGCATAAAAGTATTGTTGTAGTGGTATCACAAATTCAAAAAGTCTTACCGAAAATACTCATTTGAAAACTAGTTAAACTATTTCATGATCAACAAAATTTAATACATACAAAGTCACATATTTAAATGACGCAGCCGCGATGCTTCAATTGCTTCCACTTCCCGTCAAAGGGCATTGATATTACGCCCTTACATCCCAGCTCGATGTTATTCAACTAATATTATCACATACTATATATTTTTTTACATTTAATTATGTTGTTATTATTATTGTCTGAAATGACTATTACCACATAAAAATTTTTGATGAATTTATTATACATTCATATGCTATCTATATTATAGTAATTTAAAGAATTATTGAGGGCATAATATTTTGGGCGGGCTTTGAACTGTAAATTTACACGTATATAGTTAGTGTTAACTTCTGTACAACCTGTAATTCGTGAGTCGTAAGGCTGTTGAATTATATGAATTTAGTTGCCTGGCACATTTTCTCCTAATTATAATGAATTTTCCGAATAATTTACTTTTGAAAGTGTTAGACTGCCTGCAGTTTCGCTGGCGAGAATTTCCGTGTTAGTCCTTGCTTTACTTGATTTCCACGCCGGAACGCCACGCTTATTATATTTGATAAAGATTATTTTGAAGGTTTCTAAGAAAAAGTTGTTGCAACGAACGTGAAAAGTTTATTTTCTATTAACGGATTTCGAAATTATAACAACCACTTTATTACAAAGTTTTGGGAAACCGTATTGGATAAACAAATGGCTGATCCTTTTGTTACCGTAACTCCAGTTACTGAACTATATTTTTTTGGTTGGTGGAAGTTTTGTTTGTTCAAGCTACGAATCAGTGGTTTGAATCAGGACAATCTGAAAGTACCTAAACATATACGTATATTCATGTAAACAAACAATGCGTCCGCACGTTTGTAAGTTACCAGGTAGGTTTGAGGGAGAATACGCAGCTGGCTCTTAAAAGGTGAATATTTAGGAATGAAAGAGATTTATCTCTACATTCAAGGCTTCAGAATATAAATGGGGCATTTATATAAAGAAGTCATCGCGAGGTGATTCGCTGATTTATTTGTATTCAGGGAGGTGCAAAGTCCCGCCTCGCGCATTATTCACTAAAGTATAATAAACATCAGGCGGCTACCACGGGAGGTCTTCGGGGAGGAAATGGAACCTGTGCCTATACGTGACCACATAACGCGTCGATTTACTACCACATACTCGGTCCATAAAATATTACTAGGCTTACGTACGAATGAATCTGTCTTCGACATTTTAATATTCTTCTCCTTATCGTGTCGATTTCAATATTAATAAAAGAAGTTTTTATTGTTTATTAATAATAATATCACAGCGCATTCTTCAATCTATGGCTTGAGATTATTCCTAAAGTTCTTTGTCCATATTATGCTTGGTATAATTAGCCAGGAAGAGGTGCGAGCGTCCGTACTCTAAAGGGAGGCCGAGGAGTGCAGCAGCCTCCTCACACTCTTCTTCGGTCTGCGGCATCTCGTCCACTCTCGCCAGCGCGTACGCCGATAAGTCTTCACAGACCATCATGCCAATCAACCTGTCTACCATCTTAATCCTCACGTCAGCAAAACTTAGCAACGGCACCGGATGAGGTCTTACTGAAATGATATAGTAAGTAAGTGATTTATTAAAGACAGTTTTTATTACACTTGAAAAGAATTCGTTTCGAAGTACCTACTTAAGTGTAGGAAAGGTAATTTTATATAAAAGTTTAATTAATTCCTGTCCATTACATAGGTTACTTAATATATAAAATATTCGGACACAGTGAACGCTGCTTGTATGCGGAACCTTCTCCCGGTCCAGGTCAGACAGTCACCTTCTGTTCGGGTTTTCGGAGGTGCCTTTTTGAAGTCTAGGGATTGTTCGGACTATTATTTCAATGAATTATTATTTCATTTCTCATGCTCTAAAAGTGATTCAGTATAGCCTTACGTAGCGGGAGTAAAGTGCATCATTTAATCCCTAGGGAGTAAAAACTACCTACTTTTTTAATTAACTTCGAGTGACAGTCAAACTCAAACATTACTGGACTGTACTGGAAAACTAGTACTGGCGAAAATATTACGTTCTGAGACTACGGTCGGTTTTAGTTTCGTGTTTTTTCCGCATAGACGGTAGCGCTATATTATTTTCCCTGGAATTTTAGTGACGTGACATAGCAATTAAATCGTGCGAAAGACGCTCATGATTGCCAAAGACCACTAATCGTGATGTTTTGTTGCATTTGTTGTAACTGTGTCTAGTTGGAAAAAAAACCGTGAGCGCAAACGATTGAAATAAATAAATTATTGTGTAATTACTTATTTGATTATTTTTTCTCGTAATTGAAGTGAAAAGTGAAGTTCGCACTTCAAGACTAAACGACACCCTTGCTAAAGCTCAAGTGTCTAACCACCTCTGTTATACATTGGCTCGATTTAGTCCCACGATAAAAAATATACTATTAATATATGTAATAATTATTGAGTATATGTCATTAATTTTTCATTTAATTTTTTTATTAATTTATTTTTTATTGCCAACCCAGGAACCAACTTTCCTCTTAGTTATATAAAGGTTAGGTGGAAGAAATCCTTTATGGGATAAGCTCGTCTTTGTACACTATCAATTGAAATTGTAGTTTACAGATATCATTTGTTTTTGTGGTACACTAAAGTGTTTACATACATACATATTCACAACCCTCGGAAAACGTGTGAAGTACCCAACCCGCATTGCGCCAGCGTGGCGGATAATGGCCTAACCCGTCGCCTTAGAGGAGACCCGTGCACAGCAGTGGGACGTATAAATGGATTGATGATGGTAATACATGCATATCTTAAGATTTCGATTGATTTTCAAATGAACATTATTTTATGCTAACAAGATTTCGGGAAAATTGAATTTAAATTAAGGTACCTATTCAATTTGAACGGTGGTGACTAACGAGAACTGTTGTCGTCATTAGGAAAGAAAGGAAAATATTTGCAACACGACCCGTTTATTGTCATTATGAGTCAAGTCGGGCGCGCAAAGTTAGGGGCGGAAATGGCGCGCGAGAGGGTAAGTGTCCGGGGGAGTAATATTGTCGCACCTTTATTGCGCCGCTACTCCTTGATGACTGTTAAGGTGTGCTGATGAAAAGCACTTGCCCGAGAGATCATACGAAACAAATAATATTATAACGATCAAAGGATCTTTCAACGCGTGATAAAAGCGTGGATTTGTCCTCTGCAGACTTGAGAATTTCCCATGAGAGTTTCCCAGAAAATTGTTCACAGACGAAGTGGAGTGTTGATTCTTATTCTGACAATCCAAACTAATATTACGAAAGTAACTGTGCTACTTTGCTAGTAGCACAGTAAGTAAGCTAGTAGCTAAAGGCTACTTTTTGACACAATAATAAATCTTAAAGGGGGTGAAATAGGGGATGAAAGTTTGTACTAAGAACCAATCATTAGTTAAGTAAGTAATAGAGTGGTTATATACTCGATGAATAGAGTAGACTACGACGAAATCGCGGGCACCATCTATAGTCCATTTGTTTAGGTATTTAACTAAATGTAAACAATCTTGATACATCTTTTTATTGAAACACATGCTTTACAAATCAATAGGTATAAAAATAGACATGCAATTTCATATGAAGCTAAGTATTTGTATTTTGTATTTGAAGGTAAGGGAAAATCATTTTATAAATGTAATTTCATACATTTCATAAAATAGACATCTCAAGATTGTTTACATTTATTTAAGTACCTAAACAGATGGACTATAGTTAAACATATTTTGTGCTTTTCGAGGTTGTCCAAAGAGTAGTGAATATTTTTTTACTCCACAGTGACTCCGGTCATATTCTTAGATTCATATTAAAAGACAGAATTTATTTCAAACTCCTTGCACTGGCTAGAGAACATTCGTACCTAACATTAGGTCGTAATTGGCATGCTTCAGTAACTGAGACAATTTGTTTGTGTTAAATATAAATAATTAATCAACTGCCTCCGTGGCCGAACGGTTACGCAAATGTCTCAGGTTCGATTCCGGAAGAAATATTTGTATGACCTACATTTATTTCTCACATGAGTTTGAATATAATTTGTGGTTGTCTATGTGTGTGTCCATGGCATCCGCGACACAGGGATTCCCTAGTACGGGGCATAAACAAAAAAAGCTTACTTCCTTTACATTAATGTATGTACATTGTATTCAGTAAGAAATATAGTGTAAACTAAAGAGTAGGCAATGAACGTATCTTTTCGGATCTACATCGCCTATATTTGTTTTTTCAAACAAACCAACGTTTTGGTCACGCCAGTAGGCCGTATCTGTAAAGGGTCCGAACGATTAAGATCCAAGTAACAGCGATTTCGATCCGAAAAAATAGATTAATTTCCTATGTGTAACAATCGCGAAAACCTAAGAACTCGATAGCAATTTAAATATAACGGTAAACATATATAAATAACTATATCGGTAAAAATATATTATGTGTTTTCCAAGTAGGAAAACATGGATTAGGAAGATCAAAAGAGTATGAAAATTTTGCCAAGCTACATTAACAAACTATCTTGATAAAATTTGCTTTCCGCCCTTTTTCTTTGAGGTATTGACATATTATTAGTTAATTAGATAAATAATAAATTAATCATACTTCTTAGAATTAATTGACTTTGCCACAAAATAGATTAAAATAGAAAGAGTTAATAGTTCATCACTAGCAACTTTACTTAATATTACTTGTACCATCCTTTGAGAGCGCGACTGCTATTATATGTAATCTTACACAGAAAAAAAGGATTTCTACTAATAAGAAAGAGCAATTTCTCAAAATATTTGGTAATTCTGAAAAAATATTTGTTAAAAGTAATAAAATATTGTCATTACAAAGATACTGCTTATCTTTTTCTAATATAATTTTACTCTTAACTTTATTCTAACTTTGAGACAAATACGTTCACTTCAAGATTTTATTTCATTTCTAATCAATTAATTGGACATTACTTACATCAAGAAATTTTTACCTCTTACATCAAATTTCAATAATCTTAAATGAATTCAAAATTTCTTGGGTGTATTTTAAGAAAATATATTCTTAAACAAAAAAGGAAGTAGTTTTCTATTCAGATTAATATTCTAAATTCTAGAATATATTCTTAAAGCAACATTTCGTTGCGTTTTTATAGTCAATGATGTCGTGACATGTCGCCGAAGCCGCACACGGTAACGTTTACTTTTACTTGTGCTTGTAATCATAAACAGTCATTTATCCAAAGAAACAATACGTAGTATCTCTAGTTTGTCATGGTTTTATTTATAGTCATATTTTAAGAAATTTGGTTACAGCATGAAATCAAACTACATTTGTAACAAGCACAACTTTAACGTGCAATTAGTTCTATCACGCCACTGCTAGATGGCATTAGTTGTACTCTGAAACGCGCTATCGTTTTGTTAACATCAATAGTATAAAGTCATCTCATATATATATTTTAAATTGTTAGTGCTTTCTGCCGCTGTAGCATTTATACGGCACTGAATGATCCTCAAGTATGGTTTGGCACTGAACTGGTGTGCTTTCACGCCAGTGAGACATACCGTTGGTCCATAACCCTATAAATTTACCCTTTTTGATATTAGAAAACATATATCTTCAGTCAAATAATTAAGTATCTCTTCATTTTTCATTCTTAATTTTTTCAAATCAAAATCGGACATTTCTAATACAAAAAAATATTTTGTTGAATCTAGAGTGGCTTTGTGACTTGAAGTAAATTAATTTGCTCTTGGATTAAATATTTCTGTCTTATAACAAAAATACACTTTTGAGATGTTTTTTTACTATTATCACGTAATTATTCTCTAGCGTCTATAGGGAGAGGATCGTTTTGTTGGATTTAATAAATTTGTCTTCATATAAAGAATTTTGTCTTTTTCTAAGTAATCTGTTTTTACCGTGTATACATGGTAATTATGCACGTGCTCTAAGAAGGTGACAAGATTTTACAAATGCTTTTATGTCGTACAAAAACGAACCGAAATACTCAAGCAAGTATAACAAATTTATAATTAGGAAATATGACGGAGAAACTTACCTGTTTTCCTTTGTTCGGTTTTGATAAGTACTCTGAAAGCACCAGGACTTCCTTGATACATAAAAATGGCCATGACCCCGGGCCGAGGCTCCATGATAAGAGTAGCTCGGTGCCACTCAATAGTGGCTGCCAATTCTGGATCCAGTGCTTCTATTACTACCTTGAATCTTTCAATCCTCTGTAAAAATGTAAAAGTATACCTTGTCAAAAGTATAGGTACGTATGGTATATTCTACTCAAATACATTATATATATATTATAAATAATTTTATATTATATATAATTTTAAGTAGTAATGACTCGCTCAATTTTGAAGGTAAATTTTAAATGAAACTAACCCACTGTACAACTAAATTAATCTAGATAACTGTTCAAAACTATCGCAGCACGTGATTAGGATACGACTATCTCACCAGGGAGGCACGGTTGCGAAGTTGACAACTTCAAACTGGATACCAGCTATTGCGAAGTGCAGCACTCACCTGTTTTGCGGGGAGAGAGAAAATTATGGGATATACTTCTGAATTGTTTGACCAGAAGTAGAAAACCTTCCACATAGAATCGATAGCTACGTAGGGATCAAAACGGGCTCCTTGTTCAAATTCTTCACAAGATACACGATGTACATCAAACGCTAGCGCGTACCTTACTCGTAGCACAAGAAAAACAATTTCAAATATCCAGCACCACGAAAACATTCTGCTCTTACCATTCACTCGGTAAATTCGTTGTTGTTTGCTTACACGGCCTTATATAGCGAAGTGTAGTGCACAGATTCACCACTCGTGCAGACAAGCCGCGGGTTTTAGTGCACACAACATGTTGTATGTCATTTGCCAGGACCCAGTTTGGTTCGATGTTGACTTCCAAGAGCTGCACAACCTCGAAAAGCTTCTATTTTTAAAGCATCATTTTGAAACAAACCAATTTTCCGGAACTTATGTAAATCCAGTTTGTCGTGACCGCAATCTAGGTCAGTGAATACCTTTTTAGCAAAGCCCGCGTTACTTTACGTATTCATGTTACATAACTAGGTGTAGTTGTAGGTATATTAAAATCCCTTGTACCGTTTTAAGTGCTGTCTATCATAAACCAATCTTCAACATTTTTTATGTTTATCAACATCAACACATATGGAATGTAAACAGTCGAAAATTAAAACTTCCTGCAAAAAAGTACACACGGTCTGTTAACATAACTAAATCGGAGGATTTAAGTGTAATAAAACTGCTAAAACGATAGAAAAAGTCCGGGTCTGTAGAGCCATTTGTGAGATTTTATTACATTTCTCTTTAGAAAGTTCTTAGGGGATACAATGTCATGTACACCCACGTCGAATATTAGCACGGCAATAGTACATTTATTTAAGTATTTAGATAGATCTCTTCACGTTTTTGCGATCCATTTAAATGGAACCTTATTCAAAATTGCTATCCGACGCCAAATATTACTTCGTGACTTCTTAACAGTTTCCCTATCATAATAAATAAATTGCATTATAGTATATTTGTACATCTTATATGACACTGTTAAAGGGTTAAGCTTTTTCTTTTTAGATTAATAAGTCTCGTGAATTAATGAAAGTCTTGTGAAGATTAATAGGAAATTTAAAGGAAAATTAAAATAGGTCAAACATTAATTAAAGTTCATTGTATAAGAGATAAAATATTTACAGAACGTACAAGACCGTGTGTAATTTAAATCTAAACGTTTTGTTTGAAATTGTAAAGTCGGAGAATGCCGACTTCGATCTTCCTCGCCATGTTTTGTTTAACACTTTCGTTGTTCCAAAACGTGAAAATAGTTCACGAGACTGTAATTCCATCGCTGAATAAATACAATTTTATCCTTCGGTCTCCCTCCGGTATATATCAGAGGCGCAATGCAACGGAATGAGTTCAATGCAATTCGCATTGGAGATTCCTCCTCGCCGGCCGCCGTAAAACACGACGGTTTGCCGGATACCTAGGTACTATATCGTCTATTTAGGTATTAAGTGAAAATGTCGTCTGTCACTAGCTAGTTCACTTGCCTCATAATGCTAGTTTTATTTGTGATAGCGATAAAGGAAATTCAGATAAAATACGATACTAAACTATTAACTAACAACCTTAGCTGTAATTCATTACTCGCTACGCATTGATTGAAATAGGTTACGTGTCGTGATACGAAAACGATTTCGAAGTTGAAATATAAAGAACAACATAATTCTGAACTTTATTTGCATAATTTTCAAAATATATATTTTTGTGAAATTTGCTTATTTTCTGAAAACTATACTAGAGGTTATTTCATACAGTTGTAGCTATGGCAATAACTGAGCTGTTTGCATGCAGAGTACGTTTTCACAACGTTTTTGTTAAGCGCCAATTCTTTTTATTTATTTGTTCCAATACGTGACGACGAACGAGTTCTCCAGTTGGGACTAGATGAAAAGTTTTTCTAGTTTATCATATTATTTGTCAAAAATAAAACGTAACAAACGAGTTGGGTGAAAAGTCAACACAAATATCGTGTACGTCACTATTACGTTATACGAAATTCTAACTTGATTAACAAAATCGCGTTGGCTCGAGCTGTCTCTACTTATTTGTACTAATTTTACTGTTTAAACATGTTTCAACTTATCAAATTTTCTCAACCCGAATAATTTCCTTTTTAAAAGAAAAAATAAATTAATCCGCTGTGGTTTTATTTCTTTATTACTATGTATTTAACGCTTAAAGAAGTGTTCTAAAAAAATGGCGAAATTGATATAAATTATGTACCAATAGACGTGTCTATTGGTATAGTATGATACTATACTAGATTTACACACCGTCACTTTTGCTATGTATTTGTGTAGACAAGTTTCAAGGAATTTTAATTGAAATTGGGTTGTTGGGGTCGAAACCTTTCGCCCGTGGGATACCGGTGCCCAGCCATAGAAAGGCGGAACGCTGCCAGCGTCTGGGGCACCTTGCCGCGGGGGCCCAATTTTATTCATATAATTTAAACCTAGTTTTAATTTCTAGTATTTAAGCTTTTATTGTACCTTACCTGTATGTTTTAACTTATATAAGTAAATGTATTTTTGTTGGGTGGAAAATTTAAATTTCAAATATATTATAGCTGAAATCAAAGGACCTAGTGCATTATTATTCTGAATTTGTACTTTTTTTCTCATGCATGTTTTAAGTGAGTGACAGACAAATTTAACATTTTTTAAAGTTAAATTACCTCCGAAGACGAGGAACAATTTCCATCTCATTACAACGTAAAATCGTTGCTAAACCAAAGAAAACATTTTAATGTTTTATTATAATATTCCTTAGCAATTATTCTCTTCTTTTCCTCAAAGAAAGTAGCAGTGGGCCGTAGATGGATGGTGTCCAATACGCCATCGGGCAAAAATTTGAGTTGAAGTTTCTCAACTCGCATCTGTAAGCTAAGCAGCGAGCCTGACGGCGGTCAATTGAGCATGTTCCTTAGGACACTTCATTGGAATTGGACACTTCTTTTTTTTCACTAAGGAGAATATAGCAGGTGACGGCTTTGTTGGCCTTGGCTGCTGCGCTAGACAGACAAAGAAAGGGCGGGCTGAAGGGTATTAAACCGTATTATACACATCATTTTATCTTTTCCGATCATCTGTATAGAAATAGGTTACAAAAAGACTGCAAACTGCAGGAGGTATCATATAATCATACTGTTGTAACAGTTAGTTATCAATTTCACCTACTTTAAACCTAGAGTTAGTTGTTTTCTGATTTTTTTCCTTATATGCTCAATTCACATAACGTCATATCAAATTTTAAGCTTCAATATTATTATTACGTATTTTTGATAAGTATTAAAATGGATTGAGAAGATAACAAATGAGGAAGTTTTGCAAAGAGTTAGGAAAGAAAGAAATCTTTTCAATACAATTGAGAACAGAAGAGGGAAAATGTTTTGACATCGGTTACGTAATGATAAATTTATGAGAATGATAAATGAAGGGAAGATAAAAGGAAGGAAGGAGGAATATCAAGAACGTAGTATAGATAAAGAAGAAGATCAAAGTGAGCAGTTACAAAGATGTCAAAGAGTTGGCTACACCGACAAGAGCATGATGATGATTAAAAGTAGAAATAACTAGTGTTTAACATTTCGGGGTGTAATTTGCCAGTGCGTTGACCTACTCTTTCTGCTAACCAAACACTCAACCGTGTGTTTAAATAATTTATTTAGGCAGTCAAAAGTAATCACAACAATTATCTAGTCTCAATGGGCTACGCGAACGCGTACTATGTCTAATAGAGCAAAGACCGGGGTCACTTCCTAGAAAATTTGCACCAGAATTAATTCAAAAATCTTCGTTTTCTAATCTAAAAATGAGTTTGGGTGTAATTTGTGGTTGTCATCGAGCAGGACCGCCTTCTGCATTTGTGCTGGAAGCGACACGCCACAGAAATCCAACCGCCTCAAGCTGTTAGAAAGGCTGACTGGAATTAACCCATTTGCGGACAAAACAATTAGGATTATTTCAGTGGAGGCCACATCCCACATGTCGGTGATCTCGTGCGCCAGGTCGAGATACTTCCGGCGTTTCTCGGTTTCAGCTTTCACGAGACCCTCGTCATACGGTATGGTGACGTCCACAAGAAATACCCTCGACTGCGATCGATCCAATATCACAATATCAGGCTTATTCGCAAGAATAGTCCTGTCCGTGATAATTGATCGATTATTATTATTATTATTATTATTATCGTATTTATTTTAAACTCTCGCCTCTCCCAAGGCCTAAAAGATTAATTTTGAATTTTTAAATGGGAGAGGCGGTATTTCCCGGCAATGGCACAGTCGGCCGGGGTCAGGGACTCAGGTTATTATTATTATTATTATTATTATTATTATTATTATTATTATACAGTTGATAGTTATAAGTATTATTAGTATTGCTGTGCGCGAGCAGCACATACTTTTTGTAGTTTATAGTTTTTTATTCTTTTAAATTTGTATTCGTTTTGACGTTTTGTTTTTGTTCTTCATTTGCCATTGGATTTTCAACTTTTTCCCGTTTCTCCCTCCATTTAAAACGCACTAGGAAAGCGTCTCGCCAACAATTGGAATTATTATATAAATTTACTATAGCAATAATAATAATAATGAAACTATGAGCATTTTATATACTACACAAAGTAATGGATATTGTATTAGAAAGTAACTTTATCAATTGTTACGTACATTAACTTAGTTAGTTATATCCATAGTGTTTATTGTGTGCCGCAATAAGGTTCGAAAATCGTGCTGTGCGTTTAAAGTTCCTTCTGTTAACACAATATGCATTTGTACTAAGCTATTATATATTTGTATTAAAACGCAATTTAATTCGTACAGGCGACAGTAAATGTGAAAATGTCGGGCGTGGAGACGTATACACGTGAATTTTTATTTCAACGATAAATGGTGTCCCGTACGGTCGACAAAAATTCCACTTATTTTAAATTTTAGGGTCGTCCTTATAATTTTACGCGTTAACAAATGCAGTTAGTGTGAAAAAGAACCAAATCAACCATTTGGGTTACTGACTTACTTACTTATTTACTCAGCTTTATTCCTTACATGCACACTTAGTATGTATATAGAACCAGTGAACACATGTATATGTGCATTGTAGAAGCGAGGATTGCACCATCTGCAGTGTGCGCAGCCTACAGGGATTACACATTCTACAATCATCACCGTAAACAATATACATATTTTATTCAATATCACGCCACCGCACAAGTCTACTCGTAGTCTCTAGATTCCACATTTTTCAAATGGATTGTTGCAGTGCTTTTTCAATATTCAATTCCCGTTGTTTAAACTTTGAGATTGGATTGGAAGGCTAATGTTCGCTGGGAATTAAATTTTGCATTTGGAAATCTGGCGAGGAGTTCATAAATAGTATGTCTTGGTCGTTGGTCCACATATAAATTACGGGTAAATGTGAGAGAACTGTGCCTTTGTAACATTTGCGGGGTGTAATGTTAATTTAATTGGGTAGGTGATTAGTTACAAACTAAGTACAAATGTACTTGCACATTGTACACAGATAAGGCATGTAAGTCGATTGAATTAGGTAACTCCGTATCTCCTTATCGCCATGTTTTGTTGAAATTATGACATTGACGGACTCAGATTTCGGCCGCAACAGACTAACAATTGAATAATAATTGAATAGTGGCACGAAATAATAGCGTTTAGTAGTTTAGGAACTGTAACACGGTAGCACGAAATTCATATTGTATCAGAGGCTTCAGATAGCTAACCTGGCGGTAGATAGACATAATTGACTTGTATGAGACAGCTATTGTGATTTCTAGCTACGAACTTTCTTTGGTAGGAGATTTCTGGAAAATATTGAAGAAACAAAAATTTACAAAGTTAACAGTGTATAAAAATTAAACCTGTATAATATCATACATGATTGCCAAACAACATTAGAGGAGTTATTGAATTGTTATGACATATTACGTAACTTTGAATAATTATACAAAAGATTACCGTAGTAAAAGATCAAATATCAGTAGTAGGGTTTAAATGTTAAATAATAAATATATATGTATAGGCAAGAGCACGTCAAGCTTGACACTTTGTACTTTGGACCGTTTTTATCGTAAGTAGCATAGAGTTGGATTTAAGTCTTAAGTGTCAAGCTTCACGTGCTCTTCGCCCTGTACGTATGCATACATTATATGTATATATACACACACATATATATGTATGTATATTATATTTCATAAAATAATTGGTGTACACGATAGGAGCCTCCCTGTACGACTTATCATACCTTTCCTGTATCTATGTCTGGCATAGCCTGAGCAACAATCGGCGACCTTATGGCGATAGCCAAGCCCTTTCATGATGGCAAGCATTATAGTGTATGCCATCGATACGTTATGAATGAACGAATAAAATAATTATAATATTATATAATTAAATGAATGAAAATGTTAGTAGGGTTCCTCCTACGTATATAGCATGGTAGGCAACCTTTTGTCCACAGATCCACATAGAGCTCAAAAGCGTTGAATAAGCCAGTAAATATAATATAATCTCCTTGTAATTGTTGGATGGGAACTGGTCTATATTTGCATATGTCCTTGGTTCTTAGCGTAAAGGTCATTCAAAGCGAGGGTGAAGAGGTTAAACAAATATGCGACAATGTAGATTGATCGTGTCACGTTTTTAATCTTTTTAAGCTTGGCCCTATTTAATGTGGAACCAGAAAGTTTTATCCTTTAAGTTGTCCATTTATTTTAATATTGTTTACTACCATGATATTATTTTTAATTGAAATTACTCCCGTAGTTTCTTACAATTATTAATACAAAGATTGAACACAAAGAAAAAATCCTTCGATCTGCCAGGACTCGAACTGACATGCCACTGTCGCATAAGGCGATAAAAGTCGGGAAACTCTAGAAAAAGATCTGAAACACTTAAGAGAGGTTAGTAGATCTGTGGCTCTAGTTTGGCATACCGACACAGGTTCGAACCTTTAAGGCAAATATTCTTAAACCGTGGAGGAGCAGTTACTGGGGTTTCATGTATCAGCACTACGTAAAAGATTCTGTTATACGACGTACAATGACCACCAGTGTGGCACATATTAAAAAATTAACAGTAACATAATGTCATCTTTACAAGTGATACAAATTTCACTACCATTTTAAAACAATTAAATTTTAAAACAATAACAATTAAAAATATATATATAGTGTGCATCAGTACCTTAACAGTAACCTTACCTATTTCTGCCGCCAAGCAGTAATGTTAGCGTTACTGCGTTCCTTGGTTTTGAAGGGCGAGGGTGCTGGTGAAATTACAGGCACATGGGACTTGTCAACTTATGTCTCAGGATGACGGGCGCAGTGGCAGTACCCCACTGATCTTTGTGATTTAAAGCTCTGAGTGGCACTGCAACTGTTATGGACAGGCGTGTAGCTTACTATCAGGCACACGACTCGTTCGTCCCGTCAGTTGATATTATAAAAAAAGAAGTAATTAAACGGTTTTTTTATTCAGCAAATTTATTATACCGGGTGGAAATTTGTAATGCCACCTGGAGGGAAAGTACTCTAAATACTGGAGATATAATTTTTTATGTAAAGGAAACATTCCTTTATTTTTTAAAAGAAATAAAACATGCACCCTGCACTTTTATTGCATCGATCGATGGGGTTAATTATAAGAATAAAATCTCTCTCACAAAATTGGTTAATTAAATTTTATATATTGGAAATCTTAACGTATTTTAGTAAAATGAAAAAAATGGTAATCTAATTAATTTTTTGCTCGAAATGAGCTCCATTTTCTTGGATACACAAATTTAACACACAAATATTCATAAATTCATTTTGAGTAACTTTTAATAACGTGTTGTGATGAATTGTATTACAAATCGTATTCTGAACCTCAGCCATCAACTCGTTTACAGTCGCATAGGATTTAAGGTAATATAAATTTGATTGTTAACATATCCCCACAAAAAAAAATCTAAAGGGGTGAGATCTGGTGATCTCGCAGGTCATCTGATTATGCCGTTTGTACCAATATAGGTATTAAAATGGTTACTAATGTAGGCAGTAGTGACTCTGCTGTTATGGGTTGGAGCGCCATCTTGCTGCAGAGTTATTCGATTTCGCTCTTCATACACATTTCATAACATTTATACTTATACTTTGTAAGCACTTGGAGCACGCGAGTGTGGTTCGTTCCAATATCTATGCTTGAAGCCTTTGGAAGTATTTCGAAGTATGTTAAAACATTAAGATCGAATTCGGAATAGTTCTGTTGAGGAGTTTGCCGTCGCTTTTGGTAGCTACCCGTATTTTTTAAATTATTTACCATTTTAGCGGGTTCCATTCCCGCGTGTGGCTAGCAATTTTCGAAAATCTTTGAATGCAGTATTATTTCTTTTTAAAAATAAAGGAATGTTTCCTTTAAGTATAAATTTATATCTCCAGTATTTAACGTACTTTCCTTCCAAGTGGCACTACAAATTTCCACCCTGTATAGCGTATCTTATAAAAAGCCGTGGTAGACTAATGGTTTGACCTGCCACATCTGAAACAGAGGGTCGTGGTATCGAATCTGGGCTCGTGCCTCTGCGTTATTCGGAATTTATGTGCGAAATTTCATTTGAAATTCATCACGATCTTTTCGGTGAAAGAAAGTATCGTGAAGAAGGTTCTCAACCTTCGGAAAACGTGTGAAGTCCCAAACCCGCATTGAGCCAACGTGGTGGACTATGGCCTAAACCCTCGCCTGGGGAGACCCGTGTCCAACAATGGGACATATAAATGGGTTGATGATGATGATGTATCTTATGAGAATCACACAAACCCATAAACGAAGAAAAGAGTGGTCGTGGAATGTTAAAAATCAATCGTGTAAATTATGTATAAATTAGAAAATATTGACATGAGATATAGTATTTTAACTGACGACCATTGTTAGCTATTGTACATAACTTTAATAGACGTTCAATAAGCACGTACAGGGTCAAGAGCACGTCAAGCTTGACACTAAAGGTTTAAATTTTACTTTATGCCGCTGCCGCTTGCAATAAGCACGGTCCAAAGTAAGATAAAACAATATACTTTAGTACCAAGATATTTATATGTACACAAACAGCATGTTTAGAAGAAAATGTTTGTTCAACGATATACGTCGTTGTAAAAATGTTCCGTTCTTTCTGGGTATATTCAAAAGCAATTTGAAAATGATTTAAAGTAAAAAAAATAATTGTTGAAGTTAGTTTCGGCCGAATTTCATTCAAACCAAAATAGAATACTTTTAAATATAGAGATGCAATGTCAGAAAATTGGGTCAATTTCTTCTTGAATACTGTAGCGTGGATAGCGTCTTGCATGGAACGTTGACTTGTTGCCAAGTAATATTATTAAGAGTGTAGTGTTGTACTGTAAACTGTTGCCTGAGTGGTACGGCAAATCCGTACCACTCAGGCGTTGTTGATATTGCCTATCCTTCCGGTATTCAGTAGTTATGAATTGATACGTTAAGATTGTTATGATTCGTAAGTAATATAAGAAGCATGAGCAGTTAAGAACTGTTTTCGTATGCGACGAATTCTTTTCACCTTGTATGTGGTGAACGACCGATAGTGACGCCAGACAACTGTAGACAATCAGTACACAATTTGGGGCTATCAAATAAACAGACACGTAGATAGTTGCTAACGTCTGTTCTTCACGTAATAAAGAGATAGGTATTTTTTATCTTCGATGCAAAACGGCTTTAAGAGGTTTAATAATAGTTCATGTGTCACCGAATATAATTTAATACAATGATATTATTGGAAGGAGCTGGTGCGCCTGTACTACAAGTGACCACGACCTAAGGCGTACTAAGCAGATTCTAAAGTAGATTTTATAAGAAAAGCAAGATGACAAAATTTACACATAATAATATATTAATACAAATACTAATTATAAAGTTAAATGTACATTTAAATTTAACATTATGTTTTCATTATTAAATATAATTATTGTAGGACAAATTTTATACCTGTTGACTATTTTTAGTTTAGTTTAGTAATTTAGTTATATCACTGTACAGTCAAAAACACATCACGTTTGACAAGTTTGTTGAAACTTTGAACCGTTCTTATTGTAAGCGGCATAAAGTTGAATGTAAACCTTTTTTTCTTAAGTGTTTTTATCCTATACTTTTGGCTGTGTACTAAGAATCTTTTACTAAGTTATTGCAAAAACTAATATGATTACGTGAAATAAATTCATTTTATCAATTTATCCCTAACCAACGGAAAAAAACTATATTTGGTGTTAAATTTCAAATAAGTATTTTTTTTATGTAAAGACAAATGAGTACACGATCCACTAGATGAGAGAAGGTCATCACCTATGGTTGGTATGGTATGGCCAACACCAGAGTTGTCCTTTGAGAGCCCTGTTGACTCGTTTTTTGATGAAGCCCACATCATAGTGCAAGTGAAACACTTCAGGGGGGGCCTATTCCACACTTACAGGTTCGAAGAAAGATCGAGCGTGATTACAAAAATACTGGTCGTAAGACTCTCTGTTCAGAATTCACCTGGATATCAACCACTGCCTTTTTTATAACATCGAGTGACAGGACGACCAAGTCGTGCGCCTGATGGTAAGATACTTTTTTCTATATCTACGACCTACACGCCTGTTCATAATAGTTACAGTGCCACTCGGAGCTTTAAATTGTAAAGATCGAGTAATTTCACCAAAACCCTGTGATGATGTGACTTCCTTACATCGTCATCCCACCTTTTTATCGCCGTTTTCTCCGGTTCCTGGCCACTTGTTGTTAAATTTTGAATCGTGCTTTAATTCCTTTGCCTCGCCATTCTGTTTTTGTTGCGTCCCATCGCCACTCGCTGCGCGATCGCCGAAGCGAGCACGTCTTCTCGTCGAATTTTTGATCCATTTACCAGTTACCAAAAATCTCTTGTGTGGTAAAACATTTAAAAGATCACAAAACAACTTTAAAATATTTTTTATAAAACCGGATTTATTTCCACTATCCTTTTTTGAATTTTGAACTTTAAACTCGCTGAGCAAGATGCGTGAAGGCTGTGGGGGCTGAGGAGGCTACTACACTCTCCAGGCTACTTTACCAACCAACAGGACGTGCATAAGCAGTGCCAGCAGTGCCTATTAGTACTATCGCAAAGCTGTATTGTATTGTACACGTTCCGGATTGAAGGGTATTTAGAGTCAGTCAGACACGAAGACCTACTGAGTCATGGCCTGTGGCCCAGAATGCATTTGAAATATACATAATTTCTGAGTGTTGAAAATGTCAATAGGCGACGGTAATTACTTTCTATCAGGTGGACCGTGTGACCATTTCTTAAATTCTAAAGAAGATTTTGCAATGTTTTTTATGTGAAACTAAAACACGATTTATCCACTATCATTTTCAACCGCCTTTAAAAAAGGGAGGTGTTACGCGATCCTCTCCTACGTTTTTGAACGGTTTTCAATGATTCTTTTTTGTCAGAAAGGGGCAACCGTAGGTTCTATTTAAATTTGACGAAAATATTCCACCTCTAAGGGTGGCAAATTAGGTGATGAATCCGTTTTATTGGATTTCAACCACTTTCTGTTACTCAACCGATTTGAATAAAATTTGGCAAATAGGTGAAATTCCACAGAGTTATGAGGTCGGTTTTTTTACAAAAAGTCATAATTATTCACTTTTGACTTACCAGTTACTGAATTTTACTAGTCCATTTTACAACACTCGAGATATCTACAGTTTAATGCCTAGGTGACAGAGGCGAAATGTGGATATTCTGCATAAATCAAGATTTCCATCGGCTATATAAGGAATTTGTCAATCTATGCATAATGAAATGAAATGAAATAATTAGCAACATTGTTATATTATTTTATTCTTCCTACATACAACTATCTCATAGTATCGAGTTCTTAGGTTTTCGCGATTGTTACGTATAGGAAATGACATTATTTTTAACCGACTTCAAAAAGAAGGATTTTTTAAATCTTTTAGTTAAGGTATTTGTATCACTAATATCATACATTTGGTCAAATTTAACAGAATTCAAATCCATTTGTTAATTTGTGCTCTATTTGTGTAATTCTATTTGTAGTATTCATTTTTAACCATTTACGAAAAAGGAGGAGATTGTCAATTCGACTATATTTTGTGTGTATACTACGCGATTACTCTCGGCATTTGGGAACGAATTTTTATGACTCTCTTTTGTTGGAACGAGGATACCTCAGTGTTGGACCCATTTAAATTTGAAAAAAATATATAAAATATATAAAAATATATATGGCAGTACTTGCCTGACGAATGCTTTCACAAGGCGCTCTACTGCTACGTAGATCTTATGTAAATGTAGAAATGTATTTATTATATTAGTTTGTTTGAATATTTAGTTGAGATACTAATTCTTTGTAATTTTAATTAATTATGAAGTAATTACATTCATTCTTTAACTTACCTACTTATATTTTCGACATAGGCTTACCTATTTCAAATATGCACTTTTTCCACCGCTAACTATTGAAATGAAATGAATGAACTATTTTTAAAACGCACATTCTCATAGCCCCGCACTAGGGAAACCACGATACATCGTGGATGACATGGACACACACATAGATAATCAAAAATTACACTTAAACTCACGAGAGACATAAATGTAGGCCATATAAATATTTCTCCCGGCCCGGAAGTCGAACCCGTGACCTCTGCGCGGCAGTCCAGAATGGTAACAGTTCGGCCCTCGGGGACCGAACGGCAGTTAATGCGTGACTATTACGTTTTGCTAAAAAAGTTAACAACCTCGATTGTCCTCCAAATTAGATGCTGATACACTTCCAACACGATTATGTCATTGTTTGGATAACGTGTTTCTTGAGGCAACAGCAGGTACTTGTTAAAACATTAGTGGCATGTTCAACGCTCACTGATCTTTTTTTGTGAATTAAAGCGATGGGACATACAAGGCCTACACCTGGTGGATAGCGACACGCCTATCCATAACAGTTGTAGTGCTACAAGCTTTAAATCACAAAGATCTGAGGAAAACTGTGGCTGCGCCCGTAACCCTGAAACATAAAGTTGACAAGTTCCATGTGGCTGTAATTTAACCAGCACCCTTACTCTTCAAAACTGGAACGCAGTAATGCTCACATTATTGCAAGGGGAAAAAATAGGTAATGTGACGGTATTTCCCTGGGCGAACTCTTTCATAATGAGCTCTACCGGTACTGAAACTGAACCGAACATCACGAACTTGTAATCCTGTTCCCTTCAATTAAATCTAATATTATAACTGTTATAATAAAATTACCTTAAAAGTTCGTGGATTCTTTTTTCATAGACTCGCACTAGGGAAACCCTTTATCGCGGGTGCCATGGACACACACATAGACAACCACAAATTACACCCAAACTCACGAGAGAAATAAATGTAGGCCATACAAATATTTCTCTCGGCACAGGAATCGAACCCGCGACTTCTGCGTGGCTGTCCGGCATGGTAATTGTTCGGCCACGGAGGCAATCAAATCTATTTGCCAAGTTTTATTGATAAGCTAAGTAGGTATTTAAGTGGTGACCCATATAACATTGAACAGTATTCAAAATTTTCACCTAATACCAGCAACAACAAAAAGTATCGGTAAGTGGGTAACCTACATAATAGAACAGTGCAATAAGAATACTATTCAATTATAAATACTTCGAAATATTGACATAGGTAAATTCTAAATCTAATAAAATCTGTTTTTCAAAACTACTAATAAAAAATGGCTAGACCTTGAGAGAAACCAAATATTCAGCTCATTAGATTTATTTTATTATCACGAATGTAGACTGTGGAGTCTCGTATTTTGGATAGTTGCGACAAGAGCGTTGCTCCCTGCTGATAACTATTAATATACAATATGTCTATATCTATCTCATGCCTCAGCTGGCTAGTGAGCCAATCGCTAGCCAGCATAAGGTGCCCACTGGGCCGTCGCCACGCTCAGTCGAAAAAAAAACGTACAAAATCGACTCAGCGGCAGGAGAAATCCAAGCTAGATTAATTTTATTTTCTTTATCACTTATTTACTTTATCAATTATAGCCACTGTACATAGATTTTGCTTCCTACATCATGCTATGCCTTTTAAAATCTAACAGAACGAAAGTTAAATCATGCGAATAAATTATAGACGCTATGTAACATTCGATTTAACATTGAAATTTTCGACTCCCTCATTTTGTTTTTGAGTTAAAATGCGCTTAAAATGGCAATCGCTTCTCCGTACTTAACTAAATAAGTCAAAATGATGATTACTCAGTCATAATGCTTACGTAGATAAAAATAACTTTGTTGCTCCTCTCCATGATTAGATATTCATTTATGTAAATATCCTTGATTTACACACTGGCTGCTATCGTTTAATAGTCAGTCTACATCTAATAGTCAATTGTGTTTATTGTGCGCGCTCGTGTAAAAATTAGTGAGATAAATGGAAAAATTGGTCTGATAAATAATTTAATTTTGTCCAGAAATGTTCAAATTAATACAGTGGGTAGATACGGCGCCGCAGTAGGTATCGTACAATACGCGTGTTTGTGATAGTGCTTGTTTGAGCGTCGCTTTGTGTTGGTGGTCCTACATACAGCAGTTTTTTTTTATCTGCCGAATAAAACATCTTCAAACGGCCGCGAACCTTTTCACTACTAAACCGGAATATTAATGTGAGTATTTTACTTCACATTTTTTTCCTCTTCTGCGAAGTATTTCCAACGAAAGGTTACATTTTTATTATCTGCGTTTAAAAGTTTTTATACGTGATCAAAAATAAACTCTAGTAGTATTAGAAGTGATATTAAAGGTTGTCCCTTCGCACTATGAAACTATTTTGGCGCGATCGTGGAAAATTGAACGAACATTTTTATAAATATCGCGCATGGGTTCAATTATTTCGAATTTCCGTATCAATGGTGTGGCTCACAGCTTATTATCATTCAAAGCGGAACGGCGAAATGTGTTTTAGCAACCAATAGTAATTGACATTTTTATTGAATTGATATTCAATTACTTTTTATGTGATATTACTCCACTAGTTTGTTATAATTATTAATACAAAGATCGAACACTCGGAAAAAAATTCCTTCGATACGGCCGGATTCTAACCGACGTCTTCTAGCATATGTGAGATGTACCTACTGTTGTAAATGTATAAACTTTTTTGAATAAATGAATTAAAAAAAAATATCGTGCCCGACGCTATACTTAGTTGATATATCTGTATTTTTATATTAAAAATTATAACAAACTAGTGGAGTAATTTCAAATAAAATATAATCGAATATGAATTCAATAAAAATTTAAATACAATGAATAAAGACATCTCTAGCCAGGGCTAGTATCTGTAAAGGTATTTATCTAGGTGACGAAATACTTAAGATTTTTCATAGCGCTATGGCTAAAAAGTCGTTGAAAAACCAAATACAAAGACACGACAACAAACACATAGAAAAACGTTGGGGCCCGCCGGTTCCTTCCGTTGCTTAGTTGGTATAGCGTCTGCCACGGTATGCTAGAAGACGTCGGTTCGAATCCGGCCGGATCGAAGGAATATTTTCTGAGTGTTCCATCTTTGTATTAATAATTATAACAAAAGTAATTTGTTGTTTTGACATTTTGTCACTTAAGTAAAATAATTAAAAACTATTGGTAGATGAATATAACAATACAATACAAATACTCTTTATTGCACACTAACATAACTACATAAAAATACAAAATACGGGTACAGCCGGCGGCGTTATTGCTATCTAGCAATAAGGTAGTACAATAGATATATGGAAATAATCCTTCTACAGACATTAATTTGATTTATAAAATGGTGAGTCTATCTAAAATATACAAAATAATTTAATTAGCATCTTCATTTCTGTTTTGAACTCTATTATCTGCGATCAGAATGATTATATTCTCCCTAATATTAACACCCGGATTTAAATTTGACAATCAGGACATTAGAAGTATTACACATTCGAAATATCTCCGTTTGGATTGTATCAACCGAAAACCGAATAATTTGCACAAGTAATATCCTATCCTTTATTAGCTATATAATTCCTTTCCAATAAATAGAACCGTACTCAAAGTTAAGGTGTACTTAAATACAATCCTAAAGATTTTTATTCTACAAATAATATAAGAATAAGTTAAATAACAATTACTTGATTTTATTTCACTACTTCACATAGCACAGCGTTTAAACGCTAGTAGAAGTAGCCGAGAAACCGAGAAAACCGAGAAAAATTTTCAAAATTGATTCTGGTTTGCTTATTCTGGGTTACTTTTGTTATGTTTGGAAATTCCCTAGTTGAGACCAGATAACTGCTGGGGTTGTTTGGCACTTTATTATTATTTATATAACTTAGTGATAAATCCCTAGTAATATTATAATGCGAAAGTAACTCTGTCTGTTACGTTTTTACGCCTAAACCGCTGAACCAGTGTGGTTGTTGATTTTTATTCTTACAATCCAAATTAATATTATAAATGCGAAAGTAACTCTGAACCAAATTTGATGACTATTTATTTTATTTTATTTATTTTATTTATTTATTTAGATTCACTTACAGTTATAACAACAATACCTCCATACATTGATTACATTCTTGAAATATCTTAACTAATTGTATAACTAATTAAAAGTGAACACAGCATGCATAAACAAACTTAAGTATGAAATAATATGAGTTCTTAACTAAACAGGATGAAAATATAAAACAAAGAGAATAATAAAAATTTCAAAAAAGACAACAAAAGCAGTGACCACCAATGTCAATTCCAATATACAACAATACAATATATATCAACAGTATAGATAAAATTATTAAGTTACAGTTTGGATAAAATTGATCTGCGAAATCTGTACAAAGAGTCGGAAAATATGTCACTAGACCCGCTATGCTGGTTATACAGTCTGCAAAGCCTGGGAACACATGAATTAAAGCCAAGAACAGTCCTGCGGAATGGTGGTGCTAAAGGTGTGATAGCGTACCTTGGGTATCTAGAGGGTACTCTAAGGTTAAATTTTGCGAGCAACTGTGGACAATCTATATATGATCGTAAAATTTTGTATAAAAACATCATATCTAACAGATCCATTCTTTTAGCGAGCGGCAGCATTTTGAAAAAAAATAGTCTATCAGAATATGATTACAGCTTTCTGGCTAACCCCTCTGAGTAAAATAAGTGCCACAGAAATCTCTTTTGCACTCGCTCAAGCCTCAATGTGTGGATCGCATAATGGGGGCGCCAAACCGGGCTTGAATATTCCAAAATACTACGAACTAGGCTATTGTACAGAAGTATCTTTGTAGCGGGAGAGCGAAATACCCTCCCGTTCCTGATTACGAAACCCAGAACCTTAGAAGACCTTCCAATTATATTTTCCATGTGAGGTACGAATGTCAATTTAGCGTCAAGTAACACTCCTAGATCTCTAATACAATTTACTTCTTCCAATACTTGTTCGTCAATTTTATAACTAGACGGAATAATGTTTAAATTTCTGGAAAACTTAATGTGTAAACATTTCTTAATATTTAAGTTCATAAGATTATCAGAGCACCATTCTTGCAGTCTGTCTACATCAGACTGCAATAGACACACATCTACAGGTGATTCAATGACTCTCGAGAATTTCAAATCGTCTGCATACAAATAGGGTATTGAGCACCAAAAACACTCGGAAATATCATTAATAAAGATGTTAAAGAGAAGTGGACCCAAATGCGAGCCCTGAGGAACGCCAGAGGCTATGCTGAAAGTATTTGACTTGTATCCATTAACCACCACGTAAAAAGAACGATCCTTTAAG
This sequence comes from Hyposmocoma kahamanoa, assembly GCF_003589595.1. Taxonomy (NCBI): domain Eukaryota; kingdom Metazoa; phylum Arthropoda; class Insecta; order Lepidoptera; family Cosmopterigidae; genus Hyposmocoma; species Hyposmocoma kahamanoa. The sequence goes on from NW_020653337.1 coordinate 13,156,236, forward strand.
TACGAGCAAATCCACTGAAACATTGTGCCACCAAAGCCATACACAGATAGTTTTATTAGCAGTACATTGTGGGATACGCGGTCAAAAGCTTTACTAAAATCTGTGTAAATTACGTCCATTTGGCTACCCCTATCTATAGTATCGACTACACTTTCTGCAAACGAAACTAAATTTGAGCACGTAGATCTCGCTTTAACAAAACCATGTTGGTGTGTGGATAGAAATTGTTTAAAATGGTTACTAATAATTGGGTAAACAATGGATTCAAATAGTTTGGCAGGAACCGACAGCAATGAGATTGGACGGTAATTGTTCACGTTGGCTTCGTCACCAGATTTAAATATCGGCACCACCTGAGCCGATTTCCATGAGCAAGGAAATGTTCCTGTTGACAAGGATCTGTTGAAAATCAATTGCAACGGATAAGCCAAACCATCGGCACAGTTGGCGAAAAAGACCGCAGAAATTGAGTCAGGACCTGCGCTTTTATTGACGTCCAGTTTTTTTAATTTATTGAACACCACATCACGAGTAACATAAATAGACGTGGCACCCGCACTACTCATATTAATACGCTGCCAATATTCAGAAAAAGGTGTCTGAGAATTACTGCCAATATCTTGATAGACCAGAGAAAAGTGTGTTGCAAATAAATTGCAAATCTCATCACCAACCGCCGAAACATCTGTGCGATTCGTAATTGTATCAGGATAAGTACTATGACCACCTCTTTTCGATTTCACAAAAGACCAAAAATATTTAGGATTGACGTTGATTTTCTCCTCAGCTAACTGTATATACGCATTATAGCATTTGTTAGCAAGTTTTTCACAGTTCGTTCGTAATAGTTTAAAAGTCAGATTATCCATTGGATTATTATATTTTTTGTATAAAGTTCTATGTTTATTCTTTTCACGTAAAAGTTTTATTAGATTTTTATTGAACCAGGCTGGATATTTTGTTCTGTTTCGGTTAAAATTAATTTTAGGAACAAATTTATTGATAATCTTGTAAATATGATCATAGAATATAGATAGCATGTCATCGACATGATTACAATCAGAAAACAATATATCCCAATTGAAATTACTTAGCTCTTCATTAATGTCTAAATAGTTTGCTTTAAAATAATTAAATCTCCAGTTCAGATTATTGATTTTCAAGCGATTCCCACCAGAGTTGTTCGATAAAGTTATGTCTAAGGGGGGATGATATGTGTCAATAACACTAATTACATTTTGAGATTCACTTACATTACAAAATTGCACGTCCGTTAACACCAAGTCAAGAACTCTGCTCGTCTTGTTAACAATTCCGTTAACTTGCTTCAGACCGTTCATATTGACTAATAGAAGGACATAGGCTACTTTTTGTCACAAAATTAAATCTTAAAGGGGTCAAATAAGGGATGAAAATTTGTATGGCGAACCAACAAAACTATGAAAATTAAAAATAAATATATAAATAATTAAAAATAGTTTCATTCCTATGAAAATTAATATAGTACAGTAAGCTACTCGCAATACTTATTCTACGCAGACGTAGTGGCGGTCACAACTCTTAAAATATAAATGTATAATAATTTTTGTATTTTGTCTTAAAAGGCGACATAGTTAATATTTTAGTAGCACTAGAGCTCTTTGTGAAATACTTTTGTCCAGGGAACCACTGTCAACTTACCTGTATCTGTCTAGCAGTAATGTTAGCATTACTACGTTTCGGTTTTGAAAGGTGAAATTACAAGCACATAGGACTTGTCAACTTATGTCCCAGAGTGGCGGGCGCAGTGGCAGTGCCCCTAAGATCTTTATGATGTAAAGCCTGAGTGGCACTGCAACCATTATGGACAGGCGTGTTGCTTACCATCAGGTGCACAAGTCGTGCGTCACGTCACTTAGAATCATAAAAAAAATAGAAATGATTGAAATTAATAGTAAGTCTAGGATATATTTACACACTTTGTTTCCCCTTCCTAGTATGTATGGCAAAGGAATGGATTACACTAAGGCATATGTGTTTCTCAATTTACGTAGATATTTTTTAGACAAAAAAATTGAGGTTGTGCCCAAATGTGTTATTATAACGTTTTTTTATTATTATAACGCACACACTCATAGCCCCGCACTAGGGAAACACTCTGTATCGTGGGTGTCATGGACACATACATAGACAACCACAAGTGACACTCAAATACATCTCCCAGCCCGGGAATCGCACCTGGGACCTCTGCATGGCAGAGCAGCATGGTAACTGTTTGGCCATGGAGGCAATTGAAACATTACTTTTTATTTAAATAAGTACTACATAAAAAATATATTAATATCATAATTTGATTTGCTATTGTATTGTCTTATCTGGGCGCACGGAATTGTAGCAAGCTCAACTGTACGTCCTTTTTTCGAAGCATGTCTTTCTTATGGATTAAACTATAGGCCTAAAACTTCTGTTAAAAGAATACTTAATGATATGGCCTAATGTAGGTTTATGAGATTGATATGTCAAAAGTTATTTTTTGTAAATTGAGTAGTTTGTTGAATGGAGTGCCAACGGAAAAGAAACACAAGACTTGACTCTACATGAGACCGATAACTAACTTATTACCGAGTAAGAATCGCGAGACAGGATTTTTTATGCTTTAATTGTTTTTGATGGGACTAAAATACGAGTATATATAACAAACGCTACTAGCTCAATCTAAATAGAAGTTTGGCTAAATGAAATCGGGTGTAATTCAAAATGAGTTTTTTTTATATACGAGTATATATGAATGTATACATAACGCTCTTTCAACTCAGGGTTTATCCGCCACCACACCGGGGTAGATATGAAAAAAATTGAGAATAGTTTGCCACTGCTAATGGCTAACACAATACAATTTGGTAGAATCTACCCCGAGCGAATGGCAGACGTCACCAAATTAGTTCTAACTGCCACACTTATTAAGCGTAATTCACCGAACATTTAATTTTTTAAATAATTTTAAAACCATCGCGTGAGTACCAAGCATACTTAATATTTGCTATTTATTTATAAAACTAAGTAATTATAATAAAACTTGATTAGTATTTTTTTATTTAAAGCACAAAAAAGTAAATTTTGGTTATTATAAATAAACCTGTTATAACTAAAGTATTTTTTTAATTAACACATATTTTAAACAAGTTCAAGTTAATTGTATGTAAATCATCACTATATATATGTTATTGACGACTTGACATAAAACTTTATCTATAAACGAGTATGTATCTAATAACATTCAGTACATTATGTTTAACAATGCGCCGATGACCTCTAATTTTTGACATTTGTATATTTCTTTTGACGTTATTCAAATTATTATTATTATTATTATTATTGACATCTATTTATCATTAAAATGGACTCATATAATGCATATAGCTATCACCGCTTTTAAATTACTTAATGACTGATTAAATCCATGTTACACCTGATTTAGTCTGTCGAAGTGCATATGAATGAATGTATAATATATGCCTAATGTTTGACCGGACATGTGAAACTATACTGTTCGTGTCAGTTTCTGCAAAACCTGTGTTTTTAAAAAGAATTATTATTTTATTAAAAAAAAATTTTTTTACAAAAAGAAAACTTATAAATTAAAACTTAGCGGTACAACAAAAACCTGAATAGGTTTATCCGTACACCGCGATTCATTGACGTGAGCTCGTAACAATACTGGCTAACTCGTTTGCTTACGTACGCTTACCCACTACCATAAAAGCAACTACTACTCGAGTAAAAGACCTGTGAACGAAAATAATAAGTTATAGCGAAAAGTAAGAATTAGTTATGACCATTACAATAGCTTACGATCACATTAATATAATAACAAAAAACTTATTTAAATATAGAAATCCGGTTTTCAAAGACACCTGTATTGTTGTTATCTACCCCAGTCCAGCTTGTCCTCGCATAGATGTACCCTATAGCACGCCCTTCTGGCGGAAGGTCCAGTAACATTCTGTCTGAACCTATGTCCGTGCCAACCTGAGCGCCCTTAGACCCGCTATTTAATTTATTACAGGCGTTACGATGGCCCAGGGCCTTTTGTTCGGTGGCCCAGTCAAGTATATCAACGGCCAACTGCTTAATATCCTTCAGAAAAAAAAGGTTGTTATCCTACTATTCTCAAAGTGATAACCTGTTCTAGAAGATAACCTTAACGACATATTATTTCTACGTTCACTTAATTAGTTATATGTGTATGGTTAATAACTTTTCAACTTGGATAAAAATATTGCAATTATTCTGATTGTGATTAACATAAATTTGCTGTAAGTACCAAGACGGTTAATGAGATTTTAATAGGTATTCGGCTGCAAAAAAGGTAATTAATATTCTTGTGTAGTAGGTTGTGACATGATTAAAAATATACATTTAAAGCTGTTATTTAATTCGCCTAGATTGTGGTAACAAATAATAATTATGTAGGTGATATGGACGACGGCATTGAGAACAAATTTGGTGACGTCTGCTTTGCCTCGAATCAAATGTAACCAAATAATGTAGCATTTGTAACCGGCGATGGCAGATTTGACTAAATTTTGTCTCGTCTAACCCGGGGCGCTGGCAGACGGGAATAAAAGGCTTACGTGGATGTCGAGCCGTTTAAAATATTGTCACCTAAAACAGCTGCAGAAATATTTCACTCGCTTTAACAGCAAGGTCCCCGAAGTTTTTTGTGTAGTGATTTATGTTTAATTACAGTGTCCTTCACATTTTTGTGTCAGGTTTCCTCTTTGGAATTGTTCAGGAACTTTGTGGCGAGTTGCTCGGGGAGCTTAGCGACGAAAAATTTTGAAACAATTACATTTGTCAGAGCAGTCATATCTCCGTAACGTATGCGTAAATTCATTTAGTCGGTATATAATTACAATTAATCAACATCGAATATGTAACCGTGACTGTTAGATAGGGTATTGTTATTGTATTTACGTGACGATAAGGAACTGGTGGATCAAACCACTGTGACCTCCCTTTCGACTTCAAGTCATGTCACTATCAGGCAGATCGAAGAGATTTATTACTTACACTGGCCATGCGTGGCTTAGTAATATAAAAAAGTGATAAATCGGTCATTTCAAAGAAGGGCCTTTTTTTAATGGCAAATCAAATTTTAATTGACGACCTCGGAGGCTCAACGGTTTACACTGTAGGCGCTGTATGAAGACGTCTCGGGTTCGATTCCCGGTACCACCAATTTGAGAAACTAACTTTCTTAAATTAGTTCTTGTCTGGGTGTTTTGTAGTGTGTAGTGCCCGAAGTAAATTCCGTTGCTCTAGTACTCAAAATACAGGGATTTACTTAGTTTGAGACCAGGTAATTGACGTGGTTATTAGGTGCGTTATTATAATATTAATTTTGCCCAATTTTCCGATATGCGAATTCTGCCTTTTCTAAGAGAGATGCCATACGATATTTTTGCGACGCCTGGGCGGTGACGCTGCGTTATATGTACTAGGTACATATAAATTAAAACTACTTTCCACATGGAGCGTTGAAAGGAGCGCGACTACGGAACGCGTGCCCATCGGACAAGGGGCTAGGCGACGGCGGCGGCGACTGACGGTGCGTACAGTATGTCCGCTGCGACGTCGAAGTAAGCAGCGTTACGTTGCGACACCGCATTGCTCGTGTGGCACTCGGTGCGTTGAAATCATAGCGTAGCGACGCATCGGTAACGCCCTAGTGACACGTTCTAATACGAGTATATACGGAGTCTCTCGCTTTAAGTCCAGTTTATGGTTTCTATCTAAGATCGGGATCCTCATCGGGGCCATACACATTCTGATGTCTATTTATAATGTGATCATCGTTTAGATAATGAATGTTATCGAAAACTAAATCTTTCTCGGTTGAAAGTAAATAATATACACAAAAGAAATCTAGTGTAATAATGTATTTTTTATCGAGGGACTAAAACGAGCCAATATATGTATACCCGAGATGGTTAGCCACCCGAGCTTTAGCCAGGGTAATCTATTACTCCGAGGGTTCATATTAGCTTTTAGTCTTGAGGTCAAAACTTTACTTTTCACTTCGATTATGAGAAAAAAATAGTCAATTAAGTACGAAAAAATAATTTATTTATTTCAATAATTTACGCTTTACAACAAAATCACAAACTAAAATTCTTTCTTTTTCTTTTCATTCAGAAAAAAATTTTCGGGTATTTTTTTCCAACCAGACATAGATACCACACACGCAACAAAACGCCACGATTAGCGGTCTTCGGTAATCATGAGCGTCTTTCGCACGACTTAAGTGTTACGTCGCGTTACTAAAATGTACCATACACGAACGCACTAACGCGGGAAAATAATATGTCGCCACCGTCTATGCGGAAAAGGCACGGAACTAAAACTTGAATTATGACTATCTTTTTTGTGACTATTTTTAAGTGTTGTTTTAGTTGTAATTATATTGTTTCACTAAATGAACTTTTACCTTTTGGCACAAACTAGAGCAAGTACTGGTTGTTTGAGTTCGTTTAGATCACTCGAAGTAAATTAAAAATCGAGGTACTTTTTATTCCCTATGGATTATTGATGCACATTACTCTCGCTATGTAAGGCTATATTAGAACATGAGAAGTAAAATAATTATATTGTCGCATACCAACTATTAGTAATATATACCTAAACGGTTACAAATACATAGGGACTAAATTAATACTTAATATTATGACAACAAGATTGTCATTCTTGCATCAGTTGTCTTTCTTATACCCAAAGGAAACGATATAAAGGGTAGTACTGAGGCAATCAGCTTAATACATAATATGTACATAATAATCATGCAAGTTTGAGTAAGAAGTACATCCGTTGTACGTTCCCCGTAATCAGTAATAAACAGTACATAAATTTAGATGAATGAATATGTACAAACTTGCAGCAGTTAGTAAGAACAACACTGTGTTAGTAACAGTTACTTATCTTAAATTCATAATAAATATATAATTTTATCATTTATTGGAATTGGAATATTGTTTTAATATTATACGATCTACATAATCTGTAGTAGGCAGAACATCAATTTAGATGAGTGAACACGGCTTTTGTGAATAGAACAATCGTGTCCGATGAGTGAATTTGCTCAGCTCATCTATTCAATCAGACATCAAATGTTATCAGTGTTAACTGAAACTGAAATACGTATTTCAACAACATCGGCAAAAATATCCCTGAGGGTTTATGTCATAGCCCGCTGTGGTGGCTAAATGTTACTTCACACGTAACGTCCAAGGGTTGTGAGCTCTTTTCCAAAGGGTTCAGTAGCAGAAGACCTTCTTGTGAAAAGGTTCGTCCAGGGTAGTTCTGTAGTCTTACCTGTTTCTACCGCCAAGCAGTAATGTGAGTATAAAGTTTTTGTACTTGTATTTAAAAGAGGATGCAACACTTTGTTTAAAAAATTATCCATATTGGTCTTTCAGTGTACAGTCAACAGCACATCAAGCTACACATTGACGTATCTTGTTCCGTTGCACTGGAGGCTGGATTTTCGAACAAAAATGTGTAGTCTGATGCGCTGTCGTCCGTACATACTTAGTATCTTCAGAGATACCTTAGTAGCACGTAGGTTTAGTCTCATATACTATTATATTTACACTTACTAAGGCCAATTAATGGTAGGGTAAATGTAAAAATTTATCACAAGATTATGTTTTCATAAATTTTGTTTTTAGAAAAAATACGTGCGAATTTGACCTTCATCCACTTGATGAAAAGTGACGATGGAGCATACGCACCTATATAATAAATATTCAACAAATTACTGGCAGGGAATTTTGCTAAGTAGAATTACGCCATATCAATGTGGAAGCATAACGCTTCGTGCGAATCCTAGGAATATTCACAACATAGGGCTGCAACTCCAGGCTACGTTTGTTCCCCCTTGATGGCGGAATTAATTCATTGTCCATTAATATGTATATCTTGTGATATTGTGTTATATAAGGGTGGTATTTAGGCTTAAGTTAAGACTGCTTTGTAGAGTAATGTTCTTTTTGTAAACTTGGCATCTATCATTCTCGTTAAAAATGGTTGAAAGTAACAAATTATACGCAATTTCAAGATTTACATTGACCTTATTATTGAAAACTGCCTGGCCCCTACAGGTGGATATCCATTATAAGTGTTAGTTTACAATTTTTATGACACCAAGGCTCACTTTATCCTGCTATATGGAATTATATGAGGCCATGAGAACCATAGTGGCCTAATTCAATGGACAAGCCATAGTGGCCTATCTTACTTAGGCCAGTATTGCACCTCAAATTTAGATCACAGACTAAAAACCATAACAATGATTATGCTGCCACCTAGTGAAAATTCGTTGTATCACTTTTAGACCTTTCTGGTTCTATCAAAATGATCAATTTGAACTGGTAAAAATCATAAACTCAATATTGTAAAAAAATGAGTTAGGCCACTATGGTTCTCATGGCCTCATATATAAGTTTAGGTAAAGTGTACTTTGTTATGTATGACATGCCTATTGTGAGGTTTTCATAGTAGACATAGAAATGAGACTCCAGTGACTATTATAAATTGTACCTATTATAATATTTTTTACTATGAATCCAAACAAAATAAAACCCCGTCCTTTCTCGTCAATGTTTTTCGCAATGGCGGCAGTCAGTCGGCGTTCCAATATGTAATATACCCTTCTTTTATTTCTTAACTCGATAAAACTAATTCTTAACGAAGCAAAGTAAGTTTTCTAACAAAAAAATAAATTGATATCGAGTTCTTAGGTTTTCGCGATTGTTACACATAGGAAATGAAACTATTTTTCCGGATTTAAATCGCGTACATTTGTTTTTTCTAACAAACCGACGTTTCGGGCCCTTTACATGTCCCATGGTCACGGTTGACTGAGGTGGTACAGTCTTCAACCAGTTATGTCTAATATT
>NW_020653337.1:13165181-13224240 GCF_003589595.1 Hyposmocoma kahamanoa
AATATTAGACATAACTGGTTGAAGACTGTACCACCTCAGTCAACCGTGACCATGGGACCTGTAAAGGGCCCGAAACGTCGGTTTGTTTGAAAAACAAATATACGCTAAAAATCCGGAAAAATAGTTTCATTTCCTAAATAAATTGATGTTAGGATTCGCTAACACTATTTAAGCGTGTACTTTAAATTGTATATATCTACTCAAATCAAAGTCGCCCGGCTAGGGTCAGGTGTCACCATAAGAAGGTGAATATAATATAGGGTACCTACGTTAATTATTATCTTCACGAGATTGTTGACGCTTTGTGTATTTGTATAACGCTACGATTCACGTCAGGAGTGATATTTAATTAATGGAAGCTTTTTTGTACGTGCTGCTTCAAATACAAATGAAAAAGTTGCTTCACTTTATTGTTTTCAAGAATACAAAATACACGCTACAGCTTTTTCAGATCTACATTGTGAAAGCGCGCGGGAAAATCTAACGAATTCGATTTCCATAATGCTGACTTTATTTTGGTCCTTTTATATAAAAGACTCTCTTATTTTCGACAAAAACACGCATTGTATGTGTTTGTAACCAGCATTGCTAAAAAGTCACGTAAACCGCCAACAGTACTAGGTGTGGTTTATTTTTAACTGTAGTCATGTTACAATCCACGTGGCAAACCACATACTTTACATAAACAAACAATAGTTATCTACTAAGTAATCGTAATGATATTAACACGTTACGGTGTTGTTTAACATGCTAGCGTAATTAAGTGAAAATAATGGAACAGATTCGCGAAGAATTAATCGAACATTATCCAATAATATTCTGTTATAAAGCGTTGAAAATATGTTTTCGTATTGCACGGCATAATTAATAATCGGTACCGCTGTCAATGCAAAGCTCTCCCGCCACCTTCCGTTCCATTTCCGAGGGACGATATTGATCGCATTCATTTACTCCAGGAGGATACGCGGGTATATTTTGCAATCAAATTAACAATCTGCGTGACAACAAAGACCTCGCTGAGTTATATTTCTATGGAATACTTAGTCAGCCAGCGGATAAAAGTCGTTCCTATTTACTACGATAACATACCCATGTTGGCTTCATTGTATATACAATTTGTTTTCCCATGGTTAAATCCCAGTCAGCGCGCTTCAACATAGCGTATATACTAAACCTGACATTCAAAGGAATAGCTTTTCTTTTTTCTATTTAATTAAGTAGGTATTCTAACTGAAAAGGGCCGATGAAAATTTCAAGCTTCCTCGGCTTAGAAGATTACATTAGCATTATCAATTGTTTCTACCTGAGCTCCTGTAAATCCACAGGGAAGTAAATCTACGGTTTAAGGAGACTTAGAATGTAACATATTTAGTTTGATCTTTTACATACGAAACGGCGTGAACAGAATACCGTTTAAAACCTCGAACGGTTACGTTATTGTTAAAATTAAGTATCGCCCCAATTTGTGGCAATAAATCGCTCCCTAAGATCCAAGTATTATGAAATGCCAATTTATAATCACTAGCTTATTGAAAAGTGAAAGAACTCTACTAACCACAATTTATTTAAGTTTCAACTGACCGCGAGCAAAATTGCTAACGCTTGGGAACTGTTATATCCTCTCTATACAGTTGTATTGTAATAGTTTATAGACGTCTCGTTTGCATAACGTTCCAACATTTTCGTCGTGTTTGAATGAATATTTTTCGCTTATGCAAAGCGAAATCGAAAAGTCCTATAACAAAATCTGTACATATTGATGGGTGCTCCATGTCATCTTTTCAATTTCAAGTTTCGTGAATTAGATTATAAAAAGTCACCTTGAAATAACTATTACACACCTAAGTCACGTCACGAATTTGTGAATTCGTAAGAATTGTAGAAGTGTACGCTACCTTCATTTCCTTGTCTGCTTCCGACCGACACTGAATGAACAGTAAAAACATGACAGGTGTCTTTTTATAGCTGTTCGTTACCCCAGAACCAAACAACCCCTGCATGACTGACATATTTTGCGAGTATGTGTATTTAAATATGAAATATTTAAATATAACAGCCGTATTCATTTCAGTTTTACCAAGTTACTGTCGAGAACGGCGGCATGACTCCTCCGACCGATGAGGGTGTCGAACCTCCACAAATCATAATGCTAGACGGTGGATTTTCGACACAGCTCTCCTGTCACGTTGGGCACGTCATAGATGGCGACCCCTTGTGGAGTGCACGCTTTCTTCATACACACCCTGACGAGGTCGTCAGTACTCACTTGGATTTTCTTAGAGGTATGTGTTTTAAATATATTCACTTAATGTATTTTTTGAAATTTTTTACATATAGTATTATCATAACCCTCACTATTTTATAAAACGATAGATTGATCGAAATCTATACAGGGTGTCCCGGAATGCGACGTCAAGCCGGTACGGGGTGATAGGCCAGGTCATAACCGTTATTAGAAAAATCCAAAAAAAAATCTATGTCATGTATTTTAAAAATTATGACCATTTGGAAAAAAAATCGAAAAATATACACCCTGTGACGCATTTTCACTTCCCGTTTCTACAAATTTCCACTTTATTTTCATTTTTTTTTATTTTGTAACCCTGAGTAATGCTCCTATAGCTAGTAGTCTAAAATTTTGACCCAACTGCTCTAATTTTGAAAGAAAATGACACATTATTCCCATATCAAAAGAGAAATTGCATTTTTCGTCCAATTTCTAAAAAATAAATAAAATAAAATAAAATAAATAAAATAAAAAATGTACTACACTAGTTGGGCAAGTTGCTTTAAAAGTTGGCACATTTTAAGAGGATTCCAAAATGGTATGACACTTGCTACGTTATTTCTTAGATTATGGTCAAAATTTTATTTTTGTGAACGAAACCGGTTTTCAACTATTTTTATTTCTTAATTTAAAATGATTTAGTGTACCCAATCCTTCCCTCGGAACGGTAACTATGACATAATTCTAGTATGAGAGAGACGGAGAGAGCTATTCTACGAAGTGTGAGTGAGATAGAGCGTTACGCAACTAATTTAAATTAATGGCATCATTATTTTTTGCTTTGAGCTTAGGATAGTTCCATTAAATAAAAAATCTATTTAAGTAAAATTGTGATTTTATTGAAATTACAGCAAATGTTCAAACTGCCTTCCTTCAGCTGCAATACACGCCCGACATCTTTTTAGAAAAGATCGGGTTATCAGACGGGCGAATCTTCCGTTATTTACGAATTCTCCTGCTTCTGCTATTCTTGCTCGTAGCTCCGCCAAGTCTTCTATTGGTTTTTGATACACTTTTTCTTTCACTGGACGCCCTGGAGTCGCTGCTCGTAAATACGGATATTTTTCAAAGGGTCTCGTCGGTTATACCGCTCCTCAATCCGAATTCCCCTGCACCACTGCTACTAGAGTTGCCATTTAACGGTTATCGATTCTACTGAAATCAAATCGAGAGCCCAATACGCTCTAGATTGGTAAACATTTAGACATTTGCTTTAGCGATGCGAATCTAGAATTTAACAGCAGTATTACGCACTACTATTCTCGTTCGTCTCCACTAGACACATGCGACGCCCCGCCGCCGACAATTTTGCTACGCCGCTGCCGCCGATGAATCTGCCCAGCGTAAAATCTGCGTTGTGATCTTTTTAATTACTTACTATATTTCAATAGAATATTTCCGTATAAATAAATAAATTATGTCATATTAGAGCGTTTAATTTGATATTAATGTTTTTTTTTCAAAGTCCATTGTTTGTAATAACCGTACCTTTATATTTACTAAAGTACACGTTAAAGTGCAAAAACGTTGATCAGGACTAAAACAACAAGGTTATAGACAATATATGCCACATTACTAGTACGTAAATACGAATTCAAGCAGATCACGCCGCCGCCGCCAGTTGCAAAACCATCAGACGCCGTCTCTACATTAACACGAATGACTCGTTATTTACACGGGAATACGCAATAGTCATCATTTAATATTTTACGTCAAAATTTAATGTGTATTCCCAAACATAACCTTAACCCTAATGTAAAAAGTACATTACGCGAATGTCCTTTATATCATAACTAAAATAACTAAACTAAACTCTTTTAATATAAGATAATGTTTGTTTATTTTTTTATAATAGAAAACACAGCTTTCTTGATTTAGTGCAGTGAGATGGAAAACAAGCTAGCATCTTTTAGATGCATGTGGTTAGCGTTTGACATGATGCACGTAGTTAGCGTTTGACATGATGCACGTGGCGAGCATTGCGGTAGTAAATAATGGAGGTGCATTTTCATTCTACGTATCACTCTAACCTGACTGAGTGGGCGTACACGTGTGTAAACAAATTTAGCATCAGCTTTTGCCACATTGTCTCGTATAGTTTGTCATATCTAAATGGTACAATGATGTTGAATGTCATTTATACATTGAAACAAATTCGACATTGTGTATTTTGAGTAATAGGAGCAAGTTTGTAAACATGTCTTAGAAATATTCAACTGAGAATTTCAACGAATTTTAGTTCATATGAGTAATTTTACTTTTGAAATAAGCACTCCGAAATTGTATGCAAACATCTGCTTTCATAAAGGCAGCGTAAACCAGTTCGTTATTAAACGAGTAAGTTTGTACCAGTAAGGTAATAAGGCAAGCAATAAATTAGACAGAAACAACCAAAATATTTAAGTTATAAGATACTAGCAAGCACGCGTAACAAACCCCTTCGAATTGAGAAGTAATTGCATTGTTCTCCTTTCTAAGGCAAAGTTTGAACGAATTCCAAAACAACCTGTCTCACGCAAAAGTCACAAACGAAGGCACGTGCCAAAACGACACAAGTCAACTCATATACATGCTATAGGACTTTATGACGTGAAGTACAATACCAATGTTTCATGGATACGTATTTTGGTATGCGTGTTTTGACGAATTACACGTTAGCTCGCTTTTACTCCGCCATTTTCTTGCATCTGACATCGAGAGTGCGACCTCGTCTCGTGTCATCGTCCCTTGAAAGCGCCTTTCTTCGCCGCAAAACGGACCGTTTCTTTTCATAAGGAAAAGCTGAAAAGTGTCGGCAAGCAAATAACTCCCTGGAGGGGAAAAACCTTACTGCCTTGCTTTGCTAGCTCTTAAGGCAGAAATGAAATGAAAAAACATGAAATATACAGCTTACCGCAAATAATAACAACTGCGTGACTGAATTTTAAAGGCGCTGTTGTATACTTTCAATTTATAAGATTATACATAAAGGCGCTATGAAAACAGATGATAGTATTTTCAATTAATACTAATAAACCTAGATTGTTTAAGCAAACCTTTAATATTTTTTTTTGTGAAGCAGCGTCTCTGCGTGGTTATTATAATTGACGGCGTAGCGCGGTACTACGAGAGGCGCTATTTTCCACATCTGCTAACTAACCCGCATTTGCATAGTACAGGCCGGGCGCTAGTAATGACGCCGTGTTCATAAGCGCCCCGGCGGCGGCAGGCTATAGTAGACGAGCTGCGGATACAAGACGCCATCGCCATTAATCACTTTGTCTGTCTAATACGTTTCCATTCGCAGGCCGTGAGCCGACTTCTATTTATTACCTACATAATTATTTTCTTCGACCCAGCGCCGCCTTTTGGCGTACGGCTCTTGTTATTGAACTAGGCGGTCTTGTGTTGCATTACTAAGTTTTAATAACATTAATTGTTTATGCCTCTTGGCCGCACCCTGCTCACAGTTAATATAGTAAACGACGCAGAACTGTAGAAGTTCAGTAATATTTATTGAGTTAGTTTCCTAATATAAACTTAGAGAATATGTATAATTATAGCCAACAGCATAGCAATGGCGACAACAGTGGAATAGTAAAAGGGATTAATCTTTAGATTCGTTTGTTTTCATTACTCTATTGAGATGATTAATGTGACCGAAAATAAGGGGTTATGAAATTGATTTACGGTGAAATATGACTGTGTGTTGCAGCGGGAGCGGACTTGGTGATCACGAACACGTATCAGGCATCCCTGGAGGGTTTCGAGCAGCATCTGGGTGTGACGCGCGACCAGGCTTACGAATTGATCGTGCGCGCGGTCGAGCTAGCCAAGCGTGCACGCACGCTCTACCTCGAAGAATACCAAGATTACTTAACGACCAGTAAAAAAATATTTGTATTTCTGATGTTCGACAAAACACGTAAATTTTAATCGAGTTAAAACTAGTTAATTATTTATACAAGGGATTCATTTTGTTTTTAAAATACCAAGAATAATTTGCATTTTACTATAAACAAAGCTCGGGTCGGCATCGGATCGGCATACCGCAAGGTACGGGTGCAAGCACGCATTAATTACACATTGCTGGGGTTCGGAGATATTTGTGTTGACACGGGCCAAAGTACAGCGCAAGTGAACAAATGAGCGGAAACTTAGAAGGAATATAATAACATATTATCATCTGTTAATTTAGATCATGAGCCGTTAGTGGTGGGCTCAGTGGGTCCCTACGGAGCCCATTTACACGACGGTTCCGAGTACGACGGTAGCTATGCTGACACCACATCTATTCAGGTAAATTCACCTATAACTTTAGTTACTTATCTCGAAAATCAGGGCACGAATATTTAATAATAGATGGCACACTAGCTATTTATTTGTTCTATTTTCTGTGTCCGCAACACAGTATGCTTTTAGGGTCATCCAGAGCGCCGCCGAATCGATTTTTAATTAAATGGCAAAGATAAAAGATTATTGGCTAAAAGCTGTAAATTCAAAATGAAGATTTTTATAGAACATTAAGTTGCAAGATTGTAGGGTTCCGTTGTCAAGTCTTAAAACAAGTATCTTCAGACACTGAAATACATAGATAATAAACGTATCAAGATAAATAAATATTTACAAAGTAGTGTAGTTTATTTCAGTATGATGTCTTTAAATGGCGATAAAAGTCCAGGCAATATGCCATTACTTTATCAGCGAAGAAAATACTCACTAGTATTACCCATTGTAAAGTGTCAGTAAACAGGGCCATAAACAATAATGTTTGTTTATAAGTATAACAGTTACAATTGTGAGGACTTAAACGAGTAAAAAGACCATTTTATGATAAAGATTACAGATTAATTCGTTTAGTGCAACTTTTTCTATAAATGTTAAGAACTAAGAATCGAACACAAAGAAAAATTTCTTCGATCAAACAGGACTTGAACTTGTGTCTGTTTTACCAATCTAAGACAACCGCTCTCCCAACTAGGCTACAGATCAAGTCAGCAAAACTCACGGATTTCTATAAATTTTCTGAAAACTCAATAATTAAATAGACAGACAACTTCGTCCAAATATTATATCTGAAAAAAGAATTCAAACACAAATTGAATGCCAGCCATGAATGCATAGCCTAATAAAGGTTGAAAGCGCCAGCTAAATCGTAAAGAGGGTCGTAAACTTGTCTGCAAATTAAAATTTACATCGGCAATATGAAAAACTCCCACTCCATTGGGCGTTTTTTTTTCCTGCCACCCGTATTTGACTGGGGTGGACGGACAGTTAATTAACGAATCCTAGAACAAATGGCTATTAGAGTACAACAGGCAGTTAGAAATGCACTGGCCAGAAAGCTGGCCACTTTAGTAAAACAGAGTTCTTTTTCCCTTAAGTAAATTATACTCCCTATTCTCGACGTTGATTGAAGTAGTAAACAATCGCTAAAGACAATGAGTTAGCAGATAAAGCAATGTTAATATACATAAATATCTACTAGCAACAGAAAATTAGAAATGTGTAAACATTTCCTTCAATTAATTTTAATGTCGGTTTTACGTTTCAAATTTAAAGAAACTTGAAAAAAACTTTTACGTCAACTAGCACAAAGAAACCCTCAAGTAAGATGATTAAGAAGTTACGAAGGCTTTTCGCGATTTGCAATTTTATTATGAGTTCGACAGATGGACACGCTTTCTTCGCTCGGGTCTCATTCGGCGAAATTAGAAAATTAACTACATACTATAGAATGGGAATTCAAAGTGCTAAATTTACGGCAATTGCTTTTAATGTTTTAAAAAGATACTCACAACTGAAGACACTGATCTGCCAACACCTGCTATTTACAAAACAGTTGTTTGATTCGGTCGTAGACAGTTTTGTAACCTACATGCATATACTTTTTCCCATTTAATTAATAATTATGCTTAGCTACCTTTAAAAGTACAGAATTGTTAATGATAATGAATAATAGTAAACGAAGTGCAACAGCATGTTACCGGTAAGCCGTGATTTTATGGCAAATGTTTTTGCAGACTATGAGAGATTGGCATCGGCCGCGAATCCAGACCCTGGTGGACGCTGGAGTAGACCTACTGGCACTGGAGACAATACCCTGCCAGGAGGAAGCGGAGATGCTATGCGACCTTCTGCGAGATTTCCCGAACATGAAGGCTTGGTTAGCCTTCAGCTGTAAGGTACTCGCTTTGTATTTATTATTATTGTATTCTTTGTTGTCAACTGAAACCAATTATTTTGTAGTTGTTAGGAGATAATAAATGATCTTATTATTATTACAGCAGTAATGTAAGCATTACTGCGTTCCGGTTTAAAAGGGTAAGGGTGCTGGTTTTTTAAATTACAGGCGCATGGGACTTGTTAACTGCATAGGCATACCTCAGGGTGACGGGCACAGTGGCAGCGCCCATAAGACCTTTGTGATTTAAAGCTCTGAATGGCACTGGAACTGTTATGGATATGCGTGTCGCTTACCATAAAAAAAGAACCTTTTATACAGATTTAAAGAAAACAAATCAGTAACATACATAGGGCGCACTATAAGTTTCCGGAACTGGCCACTTACATAAGCAATATTTAAAAAGTAATTACAACGTTTGAAAATGGAACTCTTTGGCTGTAGAATACAGTTTGTTTCATCTGTCACTTGTGGCGTCATTTTAGAAATTGGTTGTCTACATCACCATGGATTTAACTCGTGAAAATTTTCGTAGTATGATTTTCTACGACTTTAAGTGTAATTTAACAGCTCAGCGGAGCTTCGCTCGGCTTCAAACTGCTTTTGGCGATGAAGCACCATGCAAGACAACTATTTATAGCTGGTTTGCAGAATTCAAACGCGGTCGTGTGAATCTCAGTGACGAATTTCACACACATCAAAACAGATAGGCATGTGACATACAATGAGATTCGAGCATCTTTAGGCATAGGCATGAGTCAAATACAATCAGTACTACACAAACATTTGGGTGTGAGAAAGCTGTGCTCTCGGTGGATCCCACATAATTTGACTGAGGCTCAAAAAATGGATCGCGTCACTTGGTGCAATGCCATGCTTACCAGATTCAACAAAGGGGTGTCAAATTTGGTGTGGGAATAGTTACAGGTGCCGAAACATGGATTTATAGTTACGATGTCAAAACAAAGCCGCAATCGCCATAAGCTCGTCTTTCGATATGAGCCGAAACCAACCAAAGTGACGCGCGTACGAAGTGCCTCTAAGCGAATGATTGCTTCTTTTTTTAATAGAACTGGAGACGTGGCTACTGTTGCCTTGGAATATCGTTGTACCGTGAATTGTGATTGGTACACGACCATTTGTTTGCCGGAAGTTATTGACAAACTCCGTAAAAATAACCGTAAACGCCGTATCATCTTGCACCACGATAATGCCAGTCCTCCCAAGGCCGGACAGACAAATGAAGTTTTGAAGGTGAACAACGTTGACCTTATGAGCCATCCTGCGTACAGTCCCGACCTGGCACCTTGTGACTTTTATTTATTTCCAAAAATTAAAAACCAGTTACGCGGTCAATTTTTATCTCTGAAGAGGCTGTCGAAGAGTATGAAAAATATGTTTCAGAGATTGTCACGGAAGAGTGGCATAAATGTTTTCAAAATTGGTTCATTCGTATGAAAAAGTGCATTAACGCTAACGGAGAATATTTTGAGAAACTAACTTAAAATTTTGAAAAACAAATAAATTCATTTCTGACCGTTTTTAGTATTTTTTTCTTATTAATTCCAGAAACATTTGTCTAGTAAGTAAAGATACTTACTTATAGCTCAAAAAACGGGTAAAGTTTAAAATCGTGTCCACAATATACACCGTGTCTAAATGATCAGATTCCAAATAAATCTGAAATCATCTATTCGGCTGTAATATTAATATTTGCTCTTCGCTATTAATTTGCGGCGATGGTAGGAATAAAATTAATTTTCATTTGGCATGGCATGGTTAAGATTTGGCTGGCCACTGACATCGTTATCTCAGTTCAACATTGTAATAAGTAGCTAGTTAAGATAATATGTTAATATTATCTTAACTAGTTAAGTTATTACAGAATTCGATATGCAGTTCAGGCGTATTAATGCTTAGATAATAAATTCTTCTCTCCGTTGCTTACAACCTCGTTATTTTAAATGAATTACTGTTGCAAATCAGTAACTCATATAATGGCTTTGTAATATCAACGTAGGTAATATAAAGTCTAGGTCTTATTAAACTTTTAATAAAGGGATTCTTTAATCCGAGGTGAGGTACCGGGAGCACAAGAAAATACACGAGATGAACAGCAGTAAGACTACTAGGAGTAGTAAATTCTACAGCTTACTAGTTAAACTACACTACTGGTTAACCCTTTCTCGCCCTGTCCACGGATTTGTTTAAAAATAATTCTTGAAATATAACGACGAAAGTTCTAGGGGTTTATATCTCGTAATCAAAATTGTATACCAAGAAAGAAAAAATTCTATACCAAAACAGACATTCTTAATGGTTAGAAACGTGTATTGGCTGTTGTATTATCCAATTCTGAACTTGTTTACACATTGTTTGAAAGGAAAAATTACGGTAGTTAATCTTGTATAAGTACTTATTTATGATTTCGTTAAATAAGTATTATGATCGAACACTCAGAAAAAATTCCTTCGATCCGGTCAGATTCGACCCGACGTCTCTTGCATACCGTGCCAGACGCTATACGAACTAAGCATAACAAACTAGTGGAGTAATTTCACAAAAAATAATTGAATATCAATTCAATAAAAAATTAATTAAGTATTATGAGTTTTTTTTTATTTTGATCGTGAATTTGTATTTACAGTTAGACAGTCAACATTTCAATTTCATTAATGTAAAAGTTAAAATAATAAGATCAAAGCAATCGATGACTTCCAGAACAGGTATGAAAGCATTTGTTTATTAACCGAGCTGTAGACGCTAGATGCATACCTACCTAAGTAGTTACCATTTTTGTTAATTATAGGACAATCAAAGTATCGCGCATGGAGAAAGCTTTCAAAAAGTAGCGCAGAAGTGCTGGGATTCCAATCCAGAGCAGCTGGTTGCGGTAGGAGTAAATTGTTGTGCTCCATCGTACGTGTCCAATCTACTGAAAGGCATCAACGACGATCGGCCACATGACCCCATTCCACTTATCGTCTACCCCAATTCAGGAGAAAAATACAACCCCCAAATAGGGTAAGATATCGCCCTTTGATAAGCGCTACTACAATAGCAATTGTGGTAATCGACCAATATTCGTGCTATTTATTATATTAGTGTGTACTCACTCGTACCGTATGCGATCAAATATAGAAGCACTAATTAGAAGAGAGAATCAGTAAAATAAATTGCGTTTGCGAAGGTTTATTGAATTAGTGTACATGAAGGTCGAACAGTGAAAGCTGTAAAGATACAAGTAATACCTACACCCTGTCTAATATAGTTTTCTGCAACAGCGAAACGTTTCAGCAAAAATAAAAACTCTCCGTGTTCGAAAATCTATCACGTCAGAAAGTCACGAACGATGTTCTTTTTGTCTAAAAAACGCGTGTCGTGAATATTTGATATGGGAAAGTAAGGAAGAAAACTAATAAATTCAATTTCATCGTATCACTGCTTTTTGAAGATAAACTACTATTCTCACTTTCGGTATTATCACGACCTGTAAAATATCTTCAGAAATTCTGTTTGGGATCGTAGAATTGGATTGAAAATTAGCGATGTTGTCGGATTTCATAAGGGAAATAATAAAAAAAGTGTAAAGACGGATATCTCTGGTATACATACTAGTTGTAGAAATACCCATATTTTTTGTGTTACGATTTGATTTTGTTATTATAAAGGTTTGTCATCGGTTGCAGATGGATTGACCGTGACAAGTGCGAGGCAGTGGAGACGTTTATTCAGGAGTGGTTGGACTTAGGCGTGCGGTACGTGGGCGGGTGTTGCCGCACGTACGCTGCAGACGTGTCGCGCATCCGCAACCAGGTGCATAGCTGGCGTGACCGCAGGCGGTTCCAAGCCAAATACCAGGCCAACACCAATGCCACAAACTAATATACAACTATCGTTATTAAAACAAGATGCAATACAATGTGCCAAATACAGTTCTAGCCTGTATTTGTAATCAGTGTTACAACATACATATAACAGAAGGTATAACGATTATGTATCAGTTTTAATTATGCATACATTTCCGACGGGTCTAATGCCGCAAAGACGCCTTCACAAATAAATATAGTTAAGCTAAGTCCGAAATGAACGCTGTGTTCTTAATGTAGTGTCATCACCACCAAAGCTAAAATAGCAGATTACGGTGGTTGATGGTTACTAAAACATAAATGATTTTGTAACAAAGGCTTACATGGTTCACATAGCAATTAGTGTTCATGTTTTGTCATGAACACCCGGTTTCAGTGGAATTGCTACTGTGGTATCGTGACACAAGTTGAACGATATGTGGACTAATTATATGTATATACCTATACTGCCCTGCTAAGCCAAAAGGCGTTATCTCTGAGTTTCGGCCTTTTAGTATTTTTATACCATTCAATAGCTATAATAGTTTTGCATCTAATGGTATAATAGAAATAGCGCTATCTAACTTAAAACATTTAAAAAACCACTAAGAAGTATTTTTATATCTCAATTTTTCCTTAAATTACTAATAGATTTGGCGGCTTTCTTTATAACTAAAATAGCTGTATCTAACAAAATATGTATAATAGTAACATTTATGGATATTTTCAATAATTCAATAAATCTATTAGTCAAAAATACGTATAAATAAGTTTTAACATCTTCAAAAAGATTTATTTTTGAAGGTGCGAAAATACAATTTACAAAAAGTCGATTTTCTCAAACTACTACGATTGAGATAGCGCTTTTCGGCTTATCCGGTGCAGTACATCACACATTTATGTATAGAAGTGTATATAATTTATGTGTATCATGTAGGTTCGGAATTATCGGAAAAAATATTTCAATTATTGTTTTATGTACTATCCAAATAACTTCAGTAAAATATAATTTTAAATTCGTGAGTCAATACGAGATTTTAATGGTGACCCCAAGCTTACTTTTGAGTTTTTAAAAAGAGCTTTTATTAACTTTTATTTTTATGAGGAAAATTTGACCCGTCTTCTATGAAACATCCTCCATAAATAATATTTAGTGTAGTCGAAAAGGCGTGTATAAGGTAAATATTCAGAAGCCTCATTTGGGGGTACCCATACAGTAGTATAAACTAATATTTTCTTCAGTCATTCAAGCTTATGGAAGCAGCTGAATACCCATTAAAATTTAGAAACTCTTTATTTCGGTAAATGTACATTGAAATTTTTTCGTATATATCTGTGCAGTTAAAGTACGCTTCAAGAAATAGAACACTGTAATTCCAAGAGTGTAATCTTAACTTTATGCCAAAACGGTTGATTTTTAATAGTAGTGGCGAACATACGAGGGAGAAAATTATAATGTCAAACAATACAATACAAATAATGTGTTAGACACCTACACTACCAGATAATTCCCTGTATTACGAGTACCAAGGCAACGGAAATCACAGACAAGAATCTATTTCCAAATTGGTCCTGCCAAGATATGAACTTGAAACCTCCTCACACAGCGCTCAGTGCAAACAGCTGAGTCACCGACGTCGTCAAATAGAGAAATAGGTTAACGATGCAATAGTCTGCTTCCGTAAAACTCGAATAGCTTTTAAACTAGAATTTTTAAAATACTACCTACTGTAATAATGAAACAATGTTTAGTCCTAAACTCGTAGAATAGAAATGAAATTACAGACATTTTCGTTTTGTAGTGCTGTCCCTTTCTGTTTTCACAAATGCACTTGCTCTCTGGACATTTAGTAGCAATTTACCATTTATAAGTACAAATTACAATTGATACGTGCCATATATAGCTGTAGTAATTTATATAAAGTACAAAATAATTATACATATAAATATAAATGTTCATTCGGGCAATGAAGTGTAAAGTATTTTTGAAATGTTTGACTTTATGTAAATATATTTGTTATGTTACACAACAAAAGACTCTGCTCATATAAAAAAATTTGTTAATTTTGTTGTACTTTATTATAAGTACGTAAAAACAAGTGATAGGTATGTGTGTACATGATTTCAATTTAAGTTTTAATCTGTAGGTATATATACTTCTACCAACAAGTCTCTGACTACTACGATACGTGCCAGCTGACAAATGTAAACTTTGCCTTTAACAAAATCAAATATTTATCGAGTTGTCTACAATCGAATTAACTACCTATCTGTAATGTGGACATAGCTGGTTTGCATAAATTGGAAAAAATGTCTTAAATAATAAGAATATACGCGTCATTCAGAATCATCCATTAATATCTACGTACATTAAACTTGTCATAATAAATCAGTAAGTACAAATGAAATCCATCGGTTTAAAGATTATTAATGTACTGCCAATGACTCGTCATATCGAAATGCTCGAGAGATTCTGTACTGGTCCACGATAAATAAAAACTTACAGTATAAAGATGAAGTTTTAATAACCAAGAATCCCGAAAGAAGCCAAATAGCATTAAGAGTTCCATTAAAATTTAATAACACTGCAAAAAAGATAGCAAGAAAACTTCTTATGAATCTGTTATAGCGTACGGCTGCGAAATTGTGCGGTTGGTTCGCGTCGGCGGTGTGGTAAATTGGGAATGAAATTAAAATGCTAACGTTTGTTATTGCTCGCGACGACAACAGACGACCGCGATCGTACCAAATTTTCCGCCGCTACGAAAGTGATAAAATATTTAAGTATGCGACGTTTTTCAACAAGGGCACAGGGATTAATTGGATCGACATCTCAAAAGGTACTTAGGTGCGTTACATAATTTAATTACGTATTGACATTGATATTCTCTTTGAGCTTAATTTTCTTACATTGAGTGTTCAGCTTACACGTTAAATTCCCCTCGATGTCATGAACGTAATTATAATAAAGATTAATACAAATTCGACTGATAAATGAAATGGTGTTAATCGTATTTATTTATCGAGTTTTTAGGTTTTCGTGATTGTACATAGGAAATGAAACTACTATTTCGGGTCTAAATCCCAAGCAGACATTAGATTGCAGTACTAATATGTTCTAATCTAAATATATTATTAATTAATAATAAATTTAATTTAATAAATGTATTATTAATGAATTCACATTGTTAAAATAAAATAATTTGTAAAACTTATGTCCCTATCTACGTTTTACAAATACGTATATTGAATTGATCTTTGGAAAATTCAAAAATAAGGTATTTAATTAATAACTTTTGGGACTATAGTGAAAAATAGGGTAATTTTCATTAATATTATACAACTGGTTGATGACTTTACAAACTTTTTGAAATTGTTTGAAAAAACAAATATACGCGGTATAGATCTTTATTATTTTATCTTATTTATTTATTACATTTAAAGCATAACAATAATCTTAACAAAGTTTTTTCGTACACCGCTCATTCGTCGTACAAAAACATTTCTATGCGCGATCTGAAAAAGTTTAATTTCCTACGTATTTACTTAGTTAATGTTACAAATTGTAACACAAGATAAGTGCTTTCCCCCAGTACGTAAAAAGGAAAAGCGTTGAAGTAAAGGTAGAGGGGGATGTTTTTCTCGTTGGACCCTTTGCTTTACACCTAACCGGGGCAGTGGCGGTTCGCCCCAGTGAACATCCACTGAACCGAGCTCCGTCGCAATCCGCTAAAGTTGATAGTAGTTGTACCTGTGTTATCAAGTCGCTCTACGAATTAATCTGGGATAGCTGTTTAATTTGTACAAGATATTTCACATTAGTCCGTCGTATGACTCTGTTGGGACTGTAATTTGGGCGTGAGTGGTGAAATAATATTGTCATTGGTGCGAGTAAACTGTCGTATATTTTAGTGATTACTTACATACTACAAATTACACTAAGTTAATACTTGATGTTACCAATTAAGTAAGTCTAGTGCGTAAAATTAACATTTGCTTTCTTTTGCGTCTCTATATAAGTATTTAGAGTTCAAAGTTGTGATGGCAAGAGTACGTTCCTGTTTCTCCTCGTTCAACTGCGATTGCAGGTTCTTAACGTCTAGTTTTAGCGTTTTTATTTCGTTCTGGAGCCGCATGACAATAGCCCACAAGCTCGGCGACCCGTGACTGGCAGTCGAGTGTATCGGCAGCGATGGCGACCTCACTAACGTTTCTACAGAAATCGCCGGCTCGTCGTCACATTCTGAAAATAAAATTGTATTGCACAATTAAATAAACCTATTGTTTACTTCTCTCCAGCACAGCATTTATATTATTTCATATATTTTATACCCACCTCGGTTAGAAGGCGGACTACGTCTGGATTAGTCGGCTAGCGGTTAAACAATTATTGTTTCTGTTTTTGTAATTCCATTTATTTAAGAATTCGAGCTCATGTGCGTAATGTGTAAGAAAGTTTGCAACATACCACTGTAAGATTAATCTCAAGTTTGTGAGTCGTTAAATTTGAGTTAATTGGGCGGTGTACGGGTTAAATACAGACAAAGAGAATAATTAGAATTCAGAAATTTATTTGGAGAAACTTATATATAATACAATATACTTAACCGATTAAAAAAATAAATATTTTCTTAACACACACTACATCAAATATAACAGATATGGTTTATATTTTATACAATACACAACGTAGTAATATTATAATTAGTAAATTAAAAACGTAAAATTTGAAGAACTAAATATGGGCTATACCGTCTCAATTTTAATTTAACTATGCTTCATAGGAAACAATAGTGAATTATAATACACATACTATCATTAATATTAACTACAAAATTATTATGTATGCATATATTGATTTTGAACATTTGAAAGTCTAAAACTATCGACTAGATGAGGAACAAACTGCAAAACTTAACTAAGAACTTATATATAAATATAGTATATAAATGTAAAGACCAACAATAGAAAGTATTGTTAACAAGGAAAAAATACCCATAGTAATTTTGAAATCAGAAAATTTGAGTTTGAGTGAATCGTAAACATTGCTTTGTTCCCTTGATTTTACTTGTCTCTGGCTGCAATTAAACCGTTGGGTTATAGATTAAAGGCTCAAGTTTAACGACAATGAGTAAATTAAAACGATGAATTATTTAATAGTCTTTTAAAGATAAAGTTAATAGAAAAGCAAACGTAAATCAAGCGAAAATCTCTATACAATAACTATTAGATATATAGGGTGGAATCGTTAAGTGTGCCGGGCGATTATACCGTAAATATAAGAAATATCAAAAACCTTTAAACTGATATCGAAAGTGCGTTACCTAATGAGTAAATGAACGAGCTTTAGTTTAGTTTTAGGTTTAGTTTAGTTTAGTTTCGAACCACTGCTTAGAATACAAAATTTTGTACTACTTGAATATAAACATAATTTTATTTTTATCCAATTAAAAGTTTTATTACTATATATATATTTCGTCGTCAGTAAACTTATTGTTACCTCTTAATTAGGTGAATTAAAGCCTCTTTACGAATATCATATTAAATGTATATGATACCCATACGTTAAAATTTAAGACGTTGCAAGTTTTATTTTAAAATGTTATTGACATCATTTTACTCATTAGATAACATACATTTCGATGTAAGTTGAAAGGTTGATATCTCTTATATATACGGAATGATCGCCTGGGCACACTTAACGATTACACACTTTATACAGAGTTATTTGTAAAATACTAACAACCTCACAGGACTGTATTACTGACATCATAAATAATAACTGTCGTAACACGACTTTTAATAATTCATCAGATTTTACTTTTGTATAAAAATATTTAAAAGACGGTTCTAAGCGGTGATAACTCTGCGGTAGCAAGAGTACAGATCTAATAAAAAGTGTCAGATGGTACAACAAAAACTCAAAAGCTTATATTATATATAAGATAAATTATTATGTATTGTAATAATAATAATAATAAATTTTAATTTATTAAATTTTAATTGTAAAAAATCATGGAATGTTATTCTTTTCGATGTTAGTAATATAGTCCTACGAGATTATTAGTATTTTACAAATAACTTTGTATATAATATAAAACTAGATTTAATAAATATATAGATTATTCAACATCTACAATATTGCTACACGTAAAATTCGTTCTCCGCAATATTTACTTTGAGGTTTGATTTGATTTTGATGCAGATCAGGCCTTTATTAATCCAATGCTTTTGTGTAGCGCGACAGGTGTAATATTTAAGAACCATTGTATGGTAGCCCTAAGGCGAATTCAGACCGTTATCATGTGCGTACAAAGGATGCGAGTCAAACTGCTGATAAATTATTTATCGCGCAAGAAACCACAGCGGGAAAGCTTCGAGAAACAATCTGCTTTAAAAATGAATGTATACAAATTATTTATACAGGCTTAGTAAATTTAATAAAATATTCATAAGTAAATGTAATACCCATTTGAATGTAAATACAAAACTCAATTTTGTAAATGTATACATTATTATTATATAAATGAGCAAAGTTACGAACAAAATTCATTCGAAGGTAAATTCGTATTATGTACTAATGTAGGTTTGTATTTACATTCATTTCCATAAAATATTATTGCGAAATCTGTTTGCTTTTAATAAATCTTTGGCTACTGTTAGCACTCGTAGTCGTTAGTTCAATATCTACAATCTATTAAGCATTTTCCATTGCTTAATTCACACTTGCGACGTTTTTGAACATCGTTTGGCATAATATCTGATACCCTCAGAATAAACTCCAAATCGAAACCTTTTTAAATTTAACAGGACCGGACATTAAAACGCAAGCAAACCAGTAAAAAAAAATTTTTTTAGATAACTCTATGGTCACGTAGAATATCTAATACTATGCTAAATTTGAATGCTTTCTTTTATTAAAATGTACACCGGGCGTTTACTTCATCATAGGAATGAGCTGCCCTCTTTGTCATTACTAACGCATCTGCATTTTGGTAACTTTTTTTTATAATACCAAGTGATAGGACGAACAATTCGTGCGCCTGGTGGTAAGCGACACCCTTGTCCATGACAGTTGCAGTGCCACTCACTGCTTTAAACACAAAGATCTGTGGAGCACTGTCATGGCGCCCGTCACCCTGAACGTAAGTTAACAAGCCCCAAATGCTCGTAATTTCACCAGAATCCGTGCCTTTCAAAACCGTAACACGGTAATGCTCACATTACTGCTTGGCGGCAAAATGGGTAAGCTGGCAGTACTTACTCTTTCATAAGGAGCTCTACTGCTACTTAACTTTCTCATTAATGTAACTTAACTAACTCGAGATACTACACATGTGAATATAGATACTGTACTATACATGTGAATTGCACTATATGAATATGATATTGGCATCTAAAATTTTTTTTTGAAACATGTCAATTACGCACACTGATTTTGCTTAACAATAAAACTGAGATTTAATGAGATATAAAAAAACCACTTATAGGGGCTTGTAGATTCTTGTTTGGTAGATTCCAGATATGTTAATAACTCAATTTCTATAACTCAATGAGAGCAGTAATGTTGTGTACATTTTGATATTCACAGTGACTCACGAAAACGTTAAGTTTGAAATAATTTTATTTAAATAATCTTTTTGTTTAAAAATCTTCTTTCAAAGGACAATATAGGCAGAGTATATTTACCTAAACGTCAAGGAATAATGATACTAATCTTGTAAACAAGGAAGTAATCCTAGAGGATGGAAAGGAAGAAGGAGAAAAGATATACAAGTGAATGATACCTCTCAAATTCCGTAACTATACTATTGCATTTTGTTCTATATTTTTGATGCGTTTCAAGCAATTACTTTACTACTGTAGTGTATTTAGAAAAAAAGCTTTGTAATTTCAAGTCAAAATATAAGTTTTTGAATGTTACGTAAATATAGGCACTCTGTCTATCTCGATCTCTGATTATGATATAATTCTCCTTTTTCTTATAAAATTATTAAGTAGAAATTATTTCAGAACACTCATGCGTATAAAGTGGTATGTAGGTACTTCCTTTTTGGGCAATTTGATTATGACGCTATTCAAAAGTCGCCTTTCGCTCCCGTCACATCACAGCTTGCCATATTTTGAGGACGTGTGACGTAATTAATGGAGGTCCCAAAACTTGCGTAACAAATTCGTGTTTAACCAGTTGCATGCAAAAAATCGTCAATAAATATTTTCGAGTAAACGTGTTAGGGTAAATTTACCAGTTGCCACTTCGATTAGTCAATGCCATCGACCTAACACTCACTTGACAAACTACCGGTTTTTACTTTTCTTGCGCACGAAGTGGACCTGATACTTTATTGTATCTGTTTTATTGTACATTTACTTGAACATAACTCTAATTTGGAGTCAGTATTATTTTTTAATTATTATATACACGCGAACAACTATTTAAATGTAGAAAAAAAAATTGCTGCGAAGTAAAACACATTAGGTACCAACAAGCATATAAGTTTTGTAAAATAATTTATTTTTATTGTCAATACAAAATTGATTTGTCGCCTGGTTTGGTGGAATTACAAAAATATACTACTCTAATAGCTTATATAAATATATGAAAGTACTATTTCTCCATTTGCCTAATTCTTTCCAACACTTAAAAAAGTCCTCTTGTATTCATTCGACTTTATTGCTGTTCAATCCTACATATACATCACGTATTTCACAAAAGGAACGTTTAACTTGAACAAGTCACCAACAATTGAACGAATTTGTTCCATTGAACGGTGAACAAACAAATAAAACGAGAAATCTCTTCCAGTTTTATTGCAAAACAGAACATCTGGTTAAAGTTGGAGCGATATTGTAGTTGGCACTGGTTTAACGCGGCGTCCATATATGTAAATTTTGCAGTGCACTGCGCTATCCTGTTCAATATTAAATGAATGGCACGCGGCGGGAGCCCTGCTGCCCGTTCTGATTACCCACTGCACAACCTAATAACTCGCTACACTTGTCTCTATTAGACACGTTACTGCGCCATTGTAGTGCCACCGTTTACTCTCATCAAAGCAACCGCACTGCGTATGTACTCTGTGCAATATCCCAAAAGCATAGTAAATAAAATTATAGTTTAATTAGCGATAGAAACTGTGAAAACATAGCTCAGCATCGGTTTTCAAGGGATGTTACAAATTAGCTCAATCGAAGAATCCATTTAATGATAGATTTAAAGGAACACACATTTGTTTTCGCTCAAAATTTGTACTTGGATAGAATGTGTGATGATCGCTTTTACTCCATTTGCTATTGGGTCGTAATTACGTTAGCGAGAATTTTGTTATTCACGAACGAACACGACAATGTTATGTGGTCAGAATTTCGCTCGCGGTGGCATACTCGAATTATTAATTTTATTCTATTTGTATTGAATTAAGTTGCATAAATAAATATATTCTTATGTTTATACAGAGTATAAACAAGTACGAGAAAAATTACGCGGGATCACTCTCCGATTCGAAAAACCATTTCTAAAGCTTTTCATACGAAACACATTGGACTATTTTTTACAAAATGAAATCTTATATTCTATAATAATAATTGATGTGTATTTCAAATTAAAATTTTATTACGTAGTATGGGATTAGTTAACCGCTAACATTTTTCAAATGTTAAATGGCCTACGGACGAAACACTGATGCTCAAGTTCACGTTACATCTACATGGTCCTACGAACGACTGCATCGATCGAGCATACGACTTGTTAGTTATGACAGACAAGAGTCCCAGACAGAATACCCATGCAAGTTCCACGGTGCACAACATTATCAGTAGGTTAACTTCGTATGATAGTATTAAAACCATTTTTGAACTACAATAATGCTCACAATACTACCTACGTTACAAATAGTTTGTGTATGATATACAGCAATAATAAAAGCACCGTTGTATTAAAAATAAGGTTTACACGTTGAAAATTGCAATTATAATCTAAATGACGCCATTTTCGGAGCATGTGGCGGCACGGTCACCTTATTAGTAACATCATTAATATCTTAATAGCAGCACGCGGTGCCCCGCTCTTAAAATAGTCTCACCTGCGATATGAAACTGAAAACCACTCTGCATAATGACGCCATATTCATAAAGCTACAAATTCATATCACGCGTACGTCGACTTCGCCTTACTTTAATTAATCAACTTCGTATATTTATATTTTAACTTAATTTATAATGTAAAATCTCATAAATTATATTAAATCTATAAGCGAAACATACACGATCATGCTGAAAACATGCTTTTATATTATTAGTAAAAGCCTTTTACTCTAACGTTGATTATTTTTATAATATAATTATTATGTACTAAATAATACTGCACACATGCAACAAATCTATGTTAACATAGATAACGCAGTTTATAAGGCGTTTGCACAAAATCCGTTTCAATGGCACTTGGGATGACGAGGACAAGCGAGTGATTATATCACAACTACAATAAATACCGTCTTTGGGTTTCGTTTTATCAAGATAAACACATGTTTATGATTATAACATTAACGTAAATAAGCATATTATTTTAAATGAATTTTATGAATTAGTAAATGGTATTAAGCTCTGGTTAAACGTCTAGAACGTAGGCGGAACACCAGTCAATGATCACGCACACCCGGCCTTGGGACAATGTGGTTATTAGTTATAGTAAGAAAATGGAGTTGGCGGTTGGCCAAAGCATTTTGAGCAACAAAGTATAATGACTACTTGTGTCAGTCAAAATGAGATTTGGTGAGTTGTTTGACGAATGTGCCGCAGCACCAGGTGGTGGAGCGGACGGAGCGAGGCACGGGTGCGGGTTGGGGGGCGCGAATCAGCGCTGGCGCCAAGCTAGGGTGCGACCCGCTACGCCGCTCATACCCGCTCCACTTGGGCCTGCGCTCCTCCGAGCACTCCCACAGATTAGGGTTCGACCGATTCATTTGGAACTTCCGCTCTGACAGCAACCTCCTATTCTCGGGACCCCGGTACAGATACGCATCCGCCGCCGACGAGCTTTTGTTGCGCTTCACTTTCGACGACTTGCTGCTTGTGCAGCCGATGTAATCTGGCGTCTCACTTCTTTGTACAGCAGCTAGTTTAGTGTAGTTATAGTGAGGGAGGTTAGAAGCGGGTGCGTGATATTGTACTTTACCGAGGGATAAGTGGCCGCAGTCCACTGCAGGTGCGATATAAAGGCAGCCGCATGTAACAAAATAGAAATATTCAGACGACCGTTACACGACATTGATAAAAGGGGTTATTGATTACATTAATTTTAGCATAATGTTCCAACAGGCAGTGTGCTCAATGCTGATCGAATAGTGTATCAGCCGAATGAAAAATAAGAACTGCCACAGAGTAACTTTTGTTAGTGACAGACAACGTATATTTTGTACAAAGCTGGTTAGGCGTTATAAATGCTCTAGACTGATTAAGAATTCTTGGAGGAGATAATCGCAAAATTGTCATTAAAATGGATACTAATTAAGTATATTTAATAATATAAGGCCCGAGATTCACGAAATTCAGAAGGACACAAATAAATTAAAAGCTACTTTAAATTTACGAGTGATAACTCGTAAACATTTACGATAAACTAATTATATACTACTAGATATCACTTATCAGTGACGACTAACTACATTGTACTGTAACATAAAAACTTGTTTTCGATAACTCTACAAAGAAAATGTAATTCACTACACGATTCAGAGAATTTTTATTTAAAAATGAGATCTATAGTGTAAATAAAAGCATGCTTGCATATCATGCGCTTAGAGTGTGCATCTTGATACAAGTGATATATAAATAAGGGAGTATATTATCTGAGTATTAAGTTACATCGACTAAAGTAGCTAATGCTAATAGTACACATGGTACTTGATTATCACATGACACCAATAACAACAAAATTTAACATAGATTAGGCATTGCAAAGCGCTAATTTATACACGACTAGCGTTAATTTTGGTTTTGTAAGAGAATACAGACAGATCATTCATTCTAAGAACCAACTGATAATACGGTTTCTTGATTTTGCGTGTCTCCTCCGTGTTGACTCGAAAATCTCCAGTGGTATATTGGGTACTGCATAATAAATACAGCTGTGTTAGTATAGCTTTTACCTACTGTTATATTTGCAGGAATCAACTAATCACATACAAAAACAATATTACTTTTCGTGCTTCTATTACATATGTCGTTAAGATTTAAATCTAGTAGCAATATACGAAAACGGATATTGATCATTTATTAGACGAAACGTTTCATACGTGATATAGGTAATATTACTTAAATTTACGAAACCGAGTAAAACCATTGAGTAATTATCCCTTGTTAACGACGTCTAACTGGAGTATCTAATTGTCTCTAGATGACTGTGATTAGCTATATACCGCTCTCGTCGTAATCAGCATAACGACGCCAATTTGACAAACAGTCCTATTTCACTGCCATGCCGCCTACGGGAGACTGTTAGCCCGCGAGAGAAACGAACGATTCTCACTAGTGTTTCATTAGCATTTGTTTCAAAAATATATCATTTAGACGTTAAAAGGTGATGAAGATAAATACTCACCAGAACTTACAGCATTTCTGCATCGCGCAGAAGTACAGTATGCCTCGATAACCTTGAGAATAAGGGCGTCCTCTTCGTACGAGTTAGACTTCCGCTGGTGCGGCGCGTAAGGGTGAGTGGGGCCAATATTCTCGTCGGATCCGACCGTGAAAGACTGCGGCCGTAACGGCGGGGCTGGCCGCAAACATGTTACACTCCACCCTAAAACGGTATCACACTCATTACGATGCCGCGTTTCCCATTCAAACTAGATTTATACAATGCTCGAAAACGAAAGTACCCAACTCAAATTAATCCTTGTTTTGTCTCGAACGCTTTGAAATGAACTTCTAGATACTAGGTTTGTCTTTCTAAACAATCAAGTAGTGCTCACCTTTATTACTGTAGTTCGAGCTAGCAGTATCGATGAAGTCAACAGATGAGAATTTCTTTCCGATGGGACTTTTATTAGCTTTGGCAGGCGATTGATCAAGGGAGTCGCAGGAATTTAATAGCCACCGCGCTGAGTGGTTTTTTTGTTTGTTTTTCTGAGCTTGTTGCGTATGTTGGGTATAACTTTGATGGTTGTTGAAGGAGTGCGATCTTTTGTGGCTGGTTAGACCGGACGATAAATCTGAATTATTGCTGTCGCTCATGGCC
Organism: Hyposmocoma kahamanoa; assembly: GCF_003589595.1. Classification (NCBI taxonomy): domain Eukaryota; kingdom Metazoa; phylum Arthropoda; class Insecta; order Lepidoptera; family Cosmopterigidae; genus Hyposmocoma; species Hyposmocoma kahamanoa. The sequence goes on from NW_020653337.1 coordinate 13,190,717, forward strand.
ATCTGTAAAGAGATTTGATTTGTACCACATGCGTCCAGAGAATGCTTAGGTATACAATTAATTTTGTACAATTGTAGGGCTGAACGTGTTGTATGAAAGTGGGAACGATTTACGTATGTCACTTCCATAAATTTATATTTATAATATTTATAATTTACCGAATATTGAATAATGCAAAACACTCAAAATGAGCACATTTGTGGTCCAGTTTGAGCTTTAAAACGACATTCATAAGTGATTTAGTTGCCATGTTATGGTTCGATACATTTATATACCTAAATAAATACAAAACGTGTACGTGACGGTTTCGCTAAAATTAGTTTTACAACATTTTCAATGGACCCAGGTTCAAATGGGTTTAATGACAGCAATGAGGCAAATAAAGGCTAAATCTTTATCTTTATTCAGGCCCATGGGAAGAATACAAGTGATTCAAGCCTTTCCATGCATCATTTTCTTAATTTGTTAGTAAGTAAATTGTGATCACTACTTGCAGTGGCTCTTTAGTTAGTATGATGAATAACACAGGCAAGGATGATCAAGTAAAGCACTGCAACACTGGGGTAACTAATGACAGTATTAAGCTAGTGGTTACAAAACTTCAAGGCAAATTAATTATTTTCAAACCAGTGATACACAAACAGTATCTCTTTACAAAACAATGATCCTTGCCTGAATCGGTGACCACGGTTATGGGTAATTTTGCTTTCATCCACCAGTGCGCATACAAGTCTGAGCGGTACACCATGAAGCCCGACTGAGCCTCTGTCAACCCTTTCTGCAATTTCGATAAGTCCTCGCTCCGAGACCTTATTTTACGCGAGTTTGTACAATATTTATCCACTTTTTGTTTATTATCTTTGTCAAAGACATCGCAGTTGCGTGGTATATTCTTACGGGATTGCCTGCCCGTGCTCTTATCGTCGGGATTTTCCCGATATATGCGCATATGGTAATGCAAACTGGGCTTTGTGCGCTCAGTTATATTTAGAGTACTCCACTGATTTGGTTGCGGCTGGCGAACGTTTCTGGGGATTTCTAAATGAGTACTAGGCTGTCTAGAAGCCCGCGGAGGTGGATCAGGTTTCAGTTTAATTTCAGGAACGTATCGTTCGATATTTCGACGTATAGAACTGCGCTTAATTTGTGGAGATAGTAGAGGCGGGTTAGCAGTGAAAGTGGACGTCACATGTGTGTTTAATGATTCCATGACATCAAGACTATTTTCCGAGGTTACGCTGGTGACGCACGATGTTCTGGCGGTAGACCCAAAAGGCGAAGTGCATCTGCATTGATCCTCAAAATTGGCCGCCTCTATTTCAGATAGTGTCAACTTTTTACGACGTTCTAAATCAAAAGTATCGTCTTGAGACAAATTCGTAATAGAATCTTTCAAGTTGTCCGAATTTTTGTCATGTCCATTATCAGTGTGTAATGGAAGTTCTGGAGATGCCAAGTTACAGCTTCCAGCAACTCCTGAATCCGACGACCGAGGGCTAGTACACACGGATTTATTGCAGCACTCGCATTTTTTACGAGTTTTTTCAGATTGCGAACTCATTCTTTGAAGGCGAGTTTCGTCATTTTTGTTGAAATTTTCCGATTCTACCATAGATCTTGACATTGAACGCCTAATTCGTTTATCAGAGTTAAGCGAGTGCTTGCGGAAAGGTATGTTAGTGTTCAAATTAACGTTTATAACTTTCATGTCCTCCTGTTCATTACGAAACATTAAAGGCGGATCAAGTATAAGTGACTCCGTAGGATTATATTCGCGGCACTGTTTAGGTGATGGTGGTGGGTCTAACTGTTGTAACATATCAGATATGGACGAGCTATTGCTCACGACTTCCTCACGAGAAACGTTTTCTTCGGTTGATTTCCATAGTTTCTGTCCTGATTCACTTTTCACACTGCAATTTGGGAAGCTGCGTCTGATAGGTATAAAATCTGTATCATCAGTACCTAATGTAATAATTTGAGTGTTTTGATCCATGTTAACTAAATCTTCACAAGCCATGTAAGGCCTCGCCTCAAAGCTGGAATTCTCGGTGCTTTCGGAATGTTGCATGGGTGGGCGCAGCGTATCTAATTCTCGCGTCGGCGAGTCGTTATTCACATTCAGTGCACCATGTATGTCACTACTAGAAGAAACTGATTGGAATAGGTTTTTCGTACAATCACCTTTGACAGGTGGTTGCGATAGGTTCAAATTACAATCAGCAGCGTTATCGTAGTAACGTACATAGCCGTAGTTACTACCCCAGCTGCTGCAGGAAGCGGAAAGCGTTCTAGGACTAGCAGAGTCCAACGCATTTTGTCTCATTAAATTATTAAAACCGGGCGGCACGTCAGCGTCTGTGCAACTCGAAGTGGCGTAAGATTCAGTAGTGTCAGTTTCATGTTCACTGTCACTGTCCGAGTAATCTGTTTCGGTACCAAGAGTGCCATCCTCCTCTACCCTAAATCTAATCCGATTCTTATGTCTCCGCATTACCGGCAATCCCGTTAATTCAAATGCTTTAGCCCACGTCCTTTCATGAAGAAGTTTGCGTAACATTTGTCTCGTTATAACTTTCTTCTTAACAAGTCTCGCAAAGTATTTGGTAAGGGAATAGTATGGTGATGCAGAGGGGTAACTAGATGGTGGTAGAGTGACGTGATAAAGGCTGCGGCGGCTAGAGTTGATACTAGACAATGCCCCTTCGGAAGGAGAGCGGGTCAGCTATGCAACAATACCACAAAACACCTTAATAAAATATACATTTACCTAATACAGAATAGATACTATAGATAATAAATTCTGTTAAAAATTAATTAAATTTAAATACTTACATGGGGCAGAGACTGCGGCTGTCCAGACTCATGAACTGGGCTGCTGGGGTTGGAGTGCTTCTGTAGCAAACTAACCCAATTGTCAGCTTCGGCTCTTGTTTGGCATACTGCTACAATCGTATCTATCATTGGTCCACTAATTTCAAATGCATTTTTTCTCGTATCAGTGTCTTCTAATTTGCAAACTATTATCCCAGTCAATGGAAGGCAACCCTAAAACAATTCATAGGAACTTATCCATAAATAAGATTTTTGCACAGTGACGGGTACGTACGACAATCTGCATAGAGTAGTGTCAAGCAAGTCACGTCAAGTTTAAAAAATTGTGGTGCAAAAAAAAAGAATGCATTAAGATTCATGTTTATGTTTATTCTTCCTGTCATTTATACATTCTCGGAATAATTGGCAGATTGTTTTAAGATCAATTTGTTATGTTAATACCTCGTATACAAAGGCGGAAACTCTCTTGCTGACTGAGAGAAGTAACAACGCTGTCGGGAAAAGTACGAAATAGCGGTCTTGGTGTGAAGGACCTACAGCCACACTTCCCATATGTAAGACGTCCCCAAGAGCTGTGATATCGCCACCTGGCCAACCTCGGACTTCACCAGTCACAACCTGAAGTTCCAACTCCTTTTGACGTCTTAGCGCCGCGCAACCGCTCTGAAACATTTACATTTGTTTAAGTTTTTCGTCAGAGATAATATCGAGAAAACAATTTTTTTAGACAAACGATATTCAGCAGGCATACGGCTTACGCGAGTTCTTGTTTTAAATGTTAAGAATATGAAAGTACAAGTGAAATAAAAAAAAACAATATTAAGGTTTTAAAAAGAGATTTTTTTGTTTACTCTCTACTTCACTCAAAATTGTGGTAGGTATTGAAAAAAACTATTCGAGGGTTTAAAAAATTCCTGAATGAAACCAATAAATATATTATATTCTCGTTTATAAATGGATAACTAAATATATTATCTATAAAAAATAAGCACATTATTCGCAATAAGAGTGGTTACGCGCGGCGACTTTTAGTAGCAGTTACACTTGCGATGTGTAAGCGACTGACGCTACACTCGTCATTTATTTTATAAGTGATTGCATCGCTGCTTAATGTCGCGCGTGTGTGTAAAAGTAGACGATTAGCTACTGCATCGCGTTTACATCGCTGCTAAAACTCGCCGTGGTTAACCGCTCTAAGATATATTCAGTTTTTTTTATTTTCAATAGTGTTTTCTCATTTCCATAAAGTCGAGTTACGACTATATTTATTTTCAAGTGCGATTTATATAGGGGCTTTGATCATCACCAATGGTCAGAAAAAGGTGTTCCATATAGTAATTCTTACAAAATCTCGAAATTCTTGTCCTTTAGGTTTATAAAAAAAGTCTCTCATACTTGCCGTAAAATTAATATTTAATATCAAATTATAATTCAATTGCTACTAATGCCTACATAAAATATTGATTAGTCTATTTAAATTAAAAAAATAATAATATAAAAATGTCGTACAAAATCATTCCCTCATGTCCCAAGTTCCATAATCAAACACGTTCTGTGCTTTAAATCAACACATTTAACAAAAGTAACCTTTACATTTTAAACATTCGACCATTGTAGGTCAATGCATTCGACAAATAAAATATGTTTTTGTAACAAAATTAAAGCTATCCGAAAAAAAATGTATTATGATTCTTGTCCCAACCAAAAAAATAATTCCCTCACACTTTTACCTTCACTTGCTTTGTGAACGCATTTTTAATCTTTGGTAAATGCATTTTGTAAGTTTTTGAAAGTTAGCAGCACTGTAAACATTTCAAAATAACGAAATTCAACTTGTGTATGTAAAAAGTTTCTACTACGAAAAGATTTAACTTAAAATTCTAATACTTCCATTTTTGACAGTCCAATCCCTCACATCATAATAAAAAAAGTTACGCATTTGATTTTATTTATTAACTATTCACTCAGACGAGTTAAAAAAATACTTGTTTGTATAATGAAAATAACGGCGCCGATTAATTAAAACAAAATATTGCATTAAACATAAATATGATAGCCATAAAGATAAAACACAAAAAAGAAAAATGAAGACTGTAAAGTCGCAAAGAGAAATAAAAGTAATAATGAAGACTTCATAGTCATAAATAAACATTTATTTATTCTGAACTACATTCTAATAATGAATAAGGCATAATGCAGTTACGGCACTATTCTCATATGTAATCTTAAGGCTTTAATATACTCACAAAACGAGCGATTCGTTCTGTGTACCGTCTAGGCTCTCGGGTTTCTCTCAGGAAAAGTTTAAGAAGACTGGTATCATGACTGTGGCATCATAGTACATTTACTCAAATATTTTATATGCCCGTAAAAATATACATAATTCCAATAAGAAAGAAGATATCCATAATATTAATCTTAGAGCTAAGTCCAAACTCATGGTACCACGATTTCGTTTAACCAAGGTAAACAACTCTTTTATGGGGAACTGTGTACGTTTTTACAATAAGATTCCAGAGCATATATTAAGTTTATCATTTCCTAAGTTTAAAAACTACATTAAAAATATTTTGATCCAAAAATCATATTTCAAAATTGAAGACTACGTGTTAGATAAAGATGTATGGAAAGACGACACGGCTCCAGAATCCACACAAATTTGATTCAAAGTGTATTCCATAGCATTTAAGTTTATTTGAAAAGAGCAATCCCTAGACTTTCTTGCTTGTTCTTCTCAAGGAGGTCAGCTTAGTGAAGGAGCAGTAGCTTAAATGTGACGTTTTCAAGTGTAAATTTATTTTACCTATGGAATAAATAATATTTGACTTTGACTTACAGCAATGTCCTTAAACACCACAGATGCCCTGTAAGTATCGCCTCTGTCTGGGTGAGCCTCGTGCACATGTCTGGCTAATTCTTGCAGCATGGCAGGGTACTTGCCGAGCCGACGGAATGGCTTTGATAGTCCTGCTGTGAGCACCAACACTCCAGGACATACGGCACCAGCATTTTCCATCCATGTATTTAATTCTTCCCTGTAACATACTGAACTTAGTATGCCATCTTAAAATACATATTTGAATTAAGAAGTACTTCTCAATTTATTATGCAAAACTTTAAAAGAGTATTTATTCGCGCCCGAAACGTTGGTTTGCTTGAAAAAACCATGTATATGGGGTTTAGATCCGAAAAAACAGTTTCATTTTAAAGTATTTATTCATATTTTCCAAAAATTGTGCAATAGTTGTTAGCCCATGACAAAGTTGTAAGGATAATCTACAATCTTGCACCTAATAGCGTTGAAAAAAAATTTAAATGTGCATGTACATACTTTACAAGTACAAAAAGTTTTAGAGAGATTAGAAATTTCTAGGATCACAGTATTAAAATTCAATCAGCATAACAAAACTACACTGGCATAATTTTGTTACGCCAGTATTAAAAAACCTCCACAGGGTACTACGAGGGTCAAACTGAAAGTTCTTAGAACTGGCCACTTATAAACAATATAATAAAAAAATAATTCTTAAATTTGAAAATAGAACTCTTTGCCAATATTACTGAGTATATATTTCATTCATTTGTCATTTGTTTTACGATTTGGCGGCAAATTGAAAATTGTCTGTGTCACGTCAACATGAATTTAACACGAGAAAATTTTCGTGCAATGATTTTTTATGACTTTCGATGTCATTTAAGTCAACAAGAAAGTTATGATAGACTACGATTGGCCTTTCACGATGAAGCCCCATCTCGTGCGACTGTTTACAACTGGTTTAATGAGTTTAAACGTGGTCGCACTAATCTCACTGATGATTTACGTGAGGGACGGCCTTCTACGGCGACGACTGAAGATAACATCTGTGTTGTGCGGCGTATGATAGATTTGTCAGTACAAAAGAGTGACCTATCAGCAGATTCGGACAAGCTTAGGCATCGGTATGAGTCAAGTGCACAAAATCCTCCACGAACATTCAGCGGTCAGGAAGCTTTGCGCCCGGTGGATACCTCATAATTTGACTGAGGCTCAAAAACTCCATCGTGTGGATTGGTGCCGTAAAATGATTGAAAGATTTAACGGAGGTGACTCAAATGCTGTGTTCGACATACTAACAGGTGACGAAAGCTGGATTTACTCTTATGATCCTGAAACCAAAAGACAATCTGCTCAGTGGGTGTTTCCTTTCGAGGAGTTGCCAACTAAAGTGAAGAGAGATCGAAGTGCGGGAAAAAAAATGGTGGCCTCGTTCTTTGGAAGGATAGGTCATTTCGCAACAATTGTGTTAGAGGATCAAAAAACAGTTTCTGTAGAATGGTACACTACCAATTGTTTGCCACTTGTCTTGGAAAAAGTTCGAGAGAAACGACCTCGCAGTAGGATCCTCCTTCACCACGACAACGCCTCGTCGCACACCGCCAAGCGAACGATCGACTATTTGGCGACATCAAACGTTGAATTATTGGGTCACCCGCCGTATAGCCCCGACCTCGCGCCTTGTGATTTTTATTTATTTTCAAAAATTAAAGCAAAACTTAAAGGAAAGCGGTTTATGAATGCTGAAGAAGCGGTGGCTGCGTATCGCGATGCCATTGAAGAGACCCCTAAGGACGAGTGGGCAAAGTGCTTTTCCCAGTGGTTCCATCGCATGCAGCGGTGTATTGACGTGAATGGACAATATTTTGAAAAGATATAATAAAACTAATAACTGGCTAATGTAATCAGTTTTTAATTTTCTAAGAACTTTCAGTTTGACCCTCGTACCACAAAACTATTTCCCATATTACAATTGTGTGTATGAGTGACAGGACTAACAGGTCGTGCGCCTGGTGTTAAGTGACACACCTGTCCATAGCAGGTGCAGTGCCACTCATAACTTTAAATCGCAAACTGCCACTGTGCCTGTCGTCCTGAGACAAAAATTGACAAGTTCCGTGTGCCTGTCATTTCACCAGCACCCTTAACCTTCAAAACAGAATGCAGTAATGCTCACATTTTTGCTTGGCGGCAGAAATAGGTAAGGTGGCAATACTTCCCTGGACGAACTCTTTCACAAGGAGCTCTACTGCTACTAAAAATATAACAATATATTATAATAACTTACTTGTATTTATCAAGAATACAGACAGCTTTGGGATGCCCCGCACAGTATGTCTGATGTACAGCTTTAATGTTAGGGGCCCATTGCAGGAACAGACCTCCCACTCTCTGGTCAGCGCCACTTTTAGCTGCACATTCTTCCAATAAACCCAAAAATTGTTCATGAACTTGTAGTACTTGATTTATGTTGCCAGTTAACTGTTTAAATTCATCCCTTGTAAGCCTGAAAATTATACATTTGTTAGACTCAAAAGTACACATAAATATTACAGAAATTTACACAACCATTGAATATGAAACTATTTTTCCAGATCTATATTCACTTAGTAATTTTTATAATGTATCTAGTGCAAAAACTTGACAACTCAATTCACCCATTGCAACTCCACTGTGTGATTTTGGCACTTCAATAAATCTTTAAACCCACCAGTGATCTCAAGTTGAAGAAATTGGAACACATGAATAGTATTAAATAGTTGAATTTTGCTAGATGTGGCAATAGACTGTTAGTTGGCTGTTTGTAGTTGTTTGTACAAGAATTAAAGTTTCTTCTAAATCTATGTTACTCTTAACTTGTCTCGTGTTCTAGAGACTCACAGTGCCCCTAATGTTTCAAAAAATAAAATAACTTCATAATTTTTTTCACCATAACCATGTTGATGGCCCCAATAAATAAATGTGTACTATCTACAAGATTATTATGTATAATACATGTTTATTCAGTGGGGCCATAAATGTGTCTCAAGGAAGCATAACAGATGAACACAATCTATACACTGGTAAGTAAATTTAGACCTTGGTTATTATAATAATGATTTTTTTAATTCATAAGACAAAATTTGATGTCACATGCTTGAAATCAAGCATCAAGATTTCTCTGGTTCAAAGGTAACTTGGCAATCCCTAATATGTTAAAGGAACACAAAATAGACACACATGTCACTTTTCTCCAAAGGCTGCAAGAAGTTGCTGACCAGGCCCTGCATCTCGGCCACATGGGCCTTTTCCGAGTCAATGATGTCTTTGAGGACCACATTCCGGAATTCTTGGATCTCTGATACTGCTCTTATTGGAGAAGTGGTCAATGACCCTGAGGGATCTGTTCATGGAAATAAAACATATGAGTAGTATAGTAGGGAGAATAATTTTCTTCAATAAAGGTCATATTCAGATGACACAGTAATCTGTCAGTCATAAGTTAAGAATTGCGTAAAAAAAATAAAGTTAAAGATGTGATTGCAATATTTAATGAGTTTGTCTCTTACCTTTGAACTCAGTAACATAATTGCTCGGAAACCACCCTGTGGTCTCACCTAAGGTTCCCTCCCACCACCCACCTTCTTCTTTTTGACTAACAGTGATAATATCACCTTTTTTGAAGCAAAGCTCGTCATTGTTTTTGCCTTTAAATGAATATATTGCTTTTACTAAGCAATTTTCGGTAGACATTTTATTTAAAATCTAGCACCATGGTATGCATAAATCTGAAAGGTGGTTTTAAAAAAAACGATAACATTTGACTACAAGATATTTGAAAGTGTATTTTAAGGGGTACCTAACACCCACACTATATCATTTTAAAGTAACGACAACAATATTTTAGAGCACAAAATTGGACACTTTAAACAAGCCGCGTATTAGATGTCGAATATGGAATCATCATTGAGGATACGTAATTAAAGTGACATTGATTCGAAGAATGCGAATCTTCTAAAATTCCCCAGAAATAACAGGAAGATGAATAGTCACCCGCAAAGAGTCAAATTGTAGGGCACTGTCCAATATAAAGATTTAAGGGAAACTATTTGTATTTCACTTTCGTTTATAGAATTATGGGAGGATTACACGTTTATCAGTAAATTAACACAATTTTAACTACTTATCTACGTACAAAAATGTAAAATTAAATCCGACTTCACGGACTTCCAAAAATAAACACTTGCTACTTGCTAGTGTTGCCTGTCATGTCACAGGTCTCTGTTCTCTTTTATCACTCAACTCGACTCAATTGTGAAAGTCTATAGAACTAGAGACAATCGATTTTTGTTTTGCATTCGACTTAATAAAATAATAAGTTTGTTCGATCTTTAAAAAAATTGTTCCCCACTAGCATAAAAAAGGAAAACAAAATAGTTTTGTCTGTAAAAACGACAAACTTCTCACTTTTTCTAAGTTCTCCTACTCGAACCTTTTATTTTTTTCCATCCTCTTACGGGTCGTATTCCAGAACTCAGTGTAGTCAGTCACACTCACGGTAAGTAAATTCAGAGTAAGTAACAGCTTGCTTCGTTTCAGTTTTGCTGTTTCATAAACGTCTCTCGTCGTACTCTTGTGAAAATCTTGTCTTGAGTGTTGCAAAATCTGTATTTACTTAAGTGAGGTCCTGGTTGCGCTTCAGTATATGATAATCGGCCAAAAAAAAATTCCACCATTTGAAATTTTTCGGAAAATTACCGACCAGTACAGTACAGTTCAGTATATTTCGATTTCACTTATCGAGTCCTATGCTGGCTTAGCGAATTTGACATGTTTATGACCTGTGCCATGACCTATTTGTGAGTTTATTTTTTTCCATCTTATTAGGTATCGTTACTGTTGCCAGATTAGGCGATTTTTCGCCTTTTTGGCTACATTGAGGGGGACTACTAAAGTGGTAGGCGAAATGAACTTGGGTGAATATCGGCTACTTATTTAAACATAAATTGGCGAATTAACTTCACAATAGTCTGGCAACACTGGGTATCATCGTTATTGGTCTCAAAATATAGAGTGCGATCCGCGGACTAATGTAGAACGGGCATATGATCTATGGCTGTATGTAAGTTTATAGCAGAGCCCAGGACCTTTTGGAGGGAAAAGTGTCGTTTTTATTTTGACTTTCAATTATTTTGTGAAATCTAGTTTAAAGTGGAATAGGATAGTGCTATTGTGCCTTAATCGAAGATTAAAACGCGAAATTATATGAATCTCTAACTAGAATATCCGTATCGGCCCGTTTTAAGGAATCCCGAGCCAATCCAAACACGCCGCCTCAAATTACCTATCCTCTTTGTGGCGGCCATATTTACAGAAACAAACTTCATGTTTAGGCTGATGGCTTTGCCAAAGCCTTAATAAATTAAAAAAAAAAAATTATTGTTCTGTGGTCATGTCATTATAATCAAGCTAGTTTGGTTTGGACATGGCTTGGACGGAGCTAAAAAAGACAACTGTAGATATGGATATGCTCAACAATATCGTTGCTAAAGTTATATTGTAGCATTCAACATAATAGCATTATTGGACTACATTAATAACATTATTGGTCTTTCAAACTATATAACACTACAAGATCGATATGGAAAAGTCTGCAGAAGACAGTTTATATCAGGCTGTCCTAGTCGAAGACGAGGACACTATTTCTCAGTTATTATCACAAGGTAAAATACAGCTTTACGACGCTCATGTTTTGGTATTGAAATAAAATAATTTTAATATTATTGCAGGTGCTAACCCAAACAGAACTTGTAAATGTGGTAAAACATGCCTCGGTGAAGCAGCTAAGATAGGCAACATTACTCTTGTAAAGTTGCTCATAGAATATAGTAAAACCACCAGTATGAGCAAAATAACAAGTACAAGAAAGAGGCAAGTGAAGTCGCATAAAAGAAAACTCAGGCATGATAGTCAACAAAATGAAACCGTAGTCAAATGCAAAAATCTTAGTGATAGGATGTTCAAAGACTATTATGCGGAAAGCATTGCTTCAACCACTACAGGAAGTATGGACAAGAACCAAGGTTACTTTGTATTTATACATAGTGAAGGGTCCAGTAGTGATGAAGGCAAGTTACCTGGTTTAAAGAGTCCACTGAGTCCCCCTTCTTTGACTATGTCTCCACAGGCTGATTTGGAATGGGATGAGGAAATAGGAAATGTTGCACCCACCACTAGCGAAGATGAGACTTGGTCTTCAATGTACAAGTTAGTGCAAAAAACCTTCTGTGTTCTTAACGCATTTAATCAAAGAATTTGGCATGAAAAATGGTCTCAGTCAGTTATTTTACTTTTTTTACTTACTTTTAAGTGGAAAACTAATATTTGATTAATTAAGTATTACAGTTAAATCAGAGCACTTAAATTATTTATTATTTAAATAGAAATCGGACTTAGAAAATCATACTTTGCAATGGAAAGCATTAATTTGATTGAAAGTGTGTTGACATCTTAAACACCTTTAAAATCAAATTACTTCAGCAAAAAATATTAGAGCCTGTATATTTTCAAATCAATTATGATGTTTTTGCAGGTGGTATGCAGCAATTTTAGAAAGTACTGGGGCAGCTATTGCAGCTGCATCAGCAGTTACCAACGGCATTGACCAACAAGACACATTTATGAGGACTGCGTTGCATTATGCTGCAGAACAAGGACATGCTGGAGTTGTCAAGTTATTATTAGATGCTGGTAAGTTATATTTACTCTGAAATACTTATGTACTTTGTGTATTACAAACATTGACCTACCACCAAATGGACATCGGGTCTAATACAAAAACCACGAAAAAAATGTGCGACCGATACAAACGAAATATAAAAAAACTGAAACATTTAATTTAAATTGTAACGTCATTGCAGTAGTGCCTTATTTTGCTTGCAACAATTTAATGGCCCAAAAACACCATATTCAGCTTCTACTGGAAACTTAATAAAATGCACCATGTTTATCTTCAACTGAAAATTACTTGGAACACAGGAGTAATGGAGCAGCCTTTATTGTAAATATTAATTAATTTTTATATATATTATTATGTCGAATTTTGTGCAAATTCACTGAAAGAAATAATAAAGAGTTGGGTAGATACATACATACAAATATTAAAAATGTGAAAATAAACAGTGTACCAATATTCCAACTAAACGTAAACTCAAATATCCGTAATTATGAAAACCGATTTATAATAAAAGCGTTACACTTTCAAGTAGTTTTGATATTTTTCACAAAGACAAAATAAACTTTGATTAATTAAATTTAAATAAATTTGATTTGTAATATTCTTATAAAAACACATTTGACATTATGAAAATTCGAGCTAACGTTATTTCGAGCAAATGTATTGTGATAGGTAATCCGAAGCCGTACAACGATTGCAACAATATTTTGTTAGTTATTGCTAATGTTCAATAAAAAATCATTTTAAAAATGATATTAAAATCAAAGCTACACTATAGTTTCTTTGTCTTTATCTAAATCTTTCAATTGCTTGTGGTTCGAATTATTTAAAATGACCAAGAAGTTTATATAAGATTCTTGAAATTGACATAACGGGCCTCTTTCCATCTTTTGCACATGCAATGTGTAGAAAAAGGACAGTTAGCTATTTAATTATTTTGTTTGCTTATGTAATTTATATTTTTGATTCATTTGTATATAAGTTAAATACTATACAACTGCACAAAATAATCTTTTAACTATTATAACACAATATATTTGTTTATTGAAAATATGATACAAAATCCCGTTTTTACACTTTACTGCAGTAATTTTTACAAGTTATTGTTATATAGTTCTGCATGATTGACATCCGCGCTGTCCGTCGAACAAACGAAGACTGTTGCGCGATTGATGCTCTGTATGCGATTTTAACGCCCTATAGGTGCGGACACTTTTTAGCGCGAAACCGACGTCCACTTGTTGGTAGGTCAATGATTATAAATATAGAAACAATTTTTATTTTGCAAAAGCTTGCGGTTAGAGCGATATAGAAATTAAGCCCACTTACTTCACTTAGGGAGATTTTTAAGGAAATTGGCATATTGACTACTGACTGCATCACAGTTAATCTTCAAGTTTTTATGTACTTTTTGTGCGTTTGAATAATAAATTGTATAATAAACGGAGTGATGTACATAATTTTAATACTAGACATAAATGGAATCTCGTTTTACCGAAGTTAAGACTTCAAAGGGTTCTCGGTTCTTTTGTGGGGCAAAGAACTCAGTATTATAATAAGATTCCAAAAGCTGTTTTGGACTTATACTTGGATAAGTTAAAAATCATGTGAAGGCAACAGTACTAAAGAGAGGATATTACTCTGATAGGGATTATACAGGGTGTCCCACGGCTATGCCACATGGAGGGAAAGTACCTTAAATACCATTGATAGAACATTTTACTGAAAGAAGACTTCATTTTGATTTTAAAAACAATTCGAACTGCATTCAAAGATTTTTAAATAATCGCTTGTCTGAACCGGGAATCGAACCCGCAAAATGTGAAAAAAAAAACCACCTGTAATTTTGTTATACTGATCGAAAGCCTCAATCATACGAATTGTTTTCTTCTAAATAACATAACATCTTAAATAAAACGAAGACCATGAAATTTCACTTTAATTTGAAATTTTGTTCAAGAAAATGGACAACTTTTTCTCTGACTATGCCGCGCTCATAACAACATACATTATCATTTCAAAGTATTACTAAAGAAATAATAAGGAAATTCACAAAAAAGTTCACAATCACAAAGCGGCTGACTGATTATAAAATAATAATTTGAAAATGTGTTCCATTTTCAAACGTCTATGTATTCTTTTGTTTTTGCTTTGAAAGAATACAAATTCAAGAGTTATGTTGAAGGGCGATTACTTCAAAAATTACGCCCGGGTGATGCCGAAAGACGACTTATTTTCTGCCACTAAATCGAGAGGCGGATGAGTCAGAATCAAAATTTCCTGACTAACATTATTTGGTCAGACGAGTTAAACTTCAGTAACAATGGTATGTACAACCGGCGTAATAATCGTATTTGGTCGAGACAGAATCCCTTACGAATCCGCGAAACTAATGATCAAGTGCGTTTTTCATTCAACTGTTGGTGTGGGATTGTGAAAAACCGGGTTCTCTTAATAAATTTTTACGAAGGGCATCTGAACACTGAAAAATATTTAGAAACACTTGAGATTTTAAGGAGCGAGATTAATAATCTTCCCGATGCAGAACGACGAAGTCTTATTCTTCAGCAATATGGGGCTCCGGTTCATAATAGTCGGAGAACAGCGGACTTTCTTAATGAACATTGTCCTTCCTGGATCGATACTCATGGACAAATTAAATGGCCTCCGAGATCCCTGGATCTAACCCCGTTAGATTTTTTTTATGGGGATATGCAAAAGATTTAGTTTACAGGAACCGGATGAGATGATGAGAGTGTGCAGGAGTTACAAACTGAACTTAGACGTATTATTTTAAACATTCACCATGAAAAGATAAATAAATCAACAGGAAGCGAAATTATGAAAAGAATGAGAATTTGTATACTACACAATGGGAGACATTTTGAACATTTGATAACTTAAATTTGTATTATATTATTATTTTAATTAAATTTCAATTTCATGGTCTTCCTTTTATTTAAGATGCTATGTTATTTAGAAGAAAACAATCCTTATGATTGAGGCTTTCGATCAGTAAAACAAAATTACAGGTGGTTTTTTTTTTCACATTTTGCGGGTTCGATTCCCGGTTCAGACAAGCGATTATTTAAAAATCTTTGAATGCAGTTCGAATTGTTTTTAAAATCAAAATGAAGTCTTCTTTCAGTAAAATGTTCTATCAATGGTATTTAAGGTACTTTCCCTCCTTGTGGCATAGCCGTGGGACACCCTGTATAAAGAATAAGACAGTATGGTTTTGAAAATTGTGTAAATGTGACGATTTCAAGTGTAATTTGCCTACCTACGAAATAAAGATAATTTTGATTTTATTATCTAAATGCACTTTCACATTGTAAGTCTATTGTATATTTTGCCATTATTCTCATAAGGACAGATTCTCAATAGGACGGATTCTCAAGAAGACGGATTCTCATGAAGACAGATTCTCAAAAGAACAGCAGTACACGTAAGGAGAAAAAGAGAAAAAAATAGAGATAAAATTATTTTAATAACTTGTCAATTGTCGTCGTCAAAACGTCTTAGTATCGCAAGGCGTTGCAAACACTCAAAGACCGATATTTCACTCCGTACACATTCAGATACAATCTGTTCAATTTTTCTGTCAACTAAAATGTCACTTTTTCTCCTTCTTTTTCCCGCACAATAAAAGGACCCTCTGACAATTTTTATGTCCGACAGTTTTGCTTCCTTCTTCAAAAGCATGATGAAATAAAGCATCGATGGCCTTTTAGGAATTCTAGAATTAATTCTTTTATGCCACCCTTCGATTGCGTTTGTCGTTCGAAATTTCTCGCCAAAACAACTGAAAACTTCTCTCGTAATAAGATTGATCCATTGCTTCGAGAAATAATTTTGGAATTGTGTACTTTCTTCAGTATTAGGAGCTAATTCACATAATGTCAGATACGCCTCCGGTATAAGCGACGCTGGCAACAGTGCTAATAAGGAAAAGAGCTGAGTACATTTACGACCCTCGTTGGATGAACTAAAATTAATCGATTTCGACTTTTTCCAAACTGCGTTTGTAAAATGATAGTAGCAACCCTTTACTACAATGTCAGGATATATTGCCTTTATCGCTTGGATAATAGCCAGTTCGTAGTCACATTTGAAAGTGCTGATATTCATAAAAAATTGATATTTTAAAATTTTGAAAAGTCTCTCGTATGTAGTTTGGCTTTTGTTGGGCAACAAAGCGAACAACAATGGCACAAAGCACACAGTTCCTGATTCATGCGTAATGTCAGCATGTACAGAAAACAGCTGATAGAAAGGAATCGGGCAACATCTAAACGTTCCATCAACGTACACAATATCAACTGTTTTCAATGTTGCTTTTGCCAGTCGAGTACCAAAAATTATAATCTTCTCTTCAACACCATCGTCATACAAAAAGAAATCACTTACTAAACTGTCTGGCAACTGCACATCTTGGGGTCGCAAAAATTTACTTTTTTTTACATTTAAAAATTTATAGCGTGCCCGATACAGCGTATCCTTTTTTGAACTGAATGTAGGTAATTCCTCTGGGGAAAGCATTTCGCCCTGACCAAATGTATGATCAGAATCCTGTTTATGAAGTTTGTAATAGTGTTTCTCAAAAATTTCAGGTATAGGCGCCATATTAAGACAAACCTCTTGTTTGGCTAATGACATTGTGAAATCAATTTTGTTACGTTCATAATCTGGTAAACATACATGTTTAGCTTCTTTCACAATTTCTTTATTATCAGCTGTTAATGTTATGGAAGTGCTACAAATGTTTTTATTGACGCATCGCCAATTAGTTGTACCACACATATTTGTTTTAACAAAATTATATTTATGGCCAGCGTGCAGAAGCACCATTCCTTGATTCGATAACCGGCCTTTACCTATAACAATAAGTAAAAAACTTCATTCGGTGCTTCTTTTCCGTGGTTCAGTCGTGATATACCGGTTGACAGGACCACAGCTAAACTTTTGGTTGTCTATAGATTTGACTGTACCCATGGTCACTAAGAATTATCGTCTGTCCGGTTAACTGTACTACCACATGAAAGTTTAGGTATGGTATGGTCCGGTCAACCGATCTATCACAACTGAACTACTCCCCAGTTCTATCCATCAATACATGTTGTACAGCTCCAAACGGAACAGAGACGATAGGAAAACTGTCCTGACACAGTAAATGAATATTCATAAAAATTAACAGCTCATAAACTGAGTCGTACCTTTATTTCCTTCAATTATCACGATGTTAATTTTTCCAGAACTAGGGCCCGCTTTATCCATTTTTGAAAAAAAAATCAATGATTTTACATAGAGATAGGAAAATTAGCTTACATTCAAGATATTTCATGACAATGTCAAATCAATGACATGTTTAATAATTAGTTTTATCAAATCACCAGTAACAAAACAAATTATACAGCAAGGAGATTACACTTTCCACTGCAATTTACTCATATACCTACTCTGCTGTTTCAATCCACTATTCCCCGGGAGTCAACAACAAGCATCGTGTATGGATACCCACGGTCCATACATAGGCCTGTGCCCTGCAGTGGGACGTATACAGGCTGTGTGATGATGATGAAACAAACCGACACACCATAATGCGTTATATGTTAAGTATTGTGAAAAAAAGGATCAATTAATAATTTCAAATAAATTTAAAAAATGATCACGTGCATCATAAATGCACAAATTAACCATTTATGATGTATCGGTTTGTTTACACCCTGGGAACAGTGGATTGACATTTTGACCAAATATTGTGATATCATCATCAGTATCACTTCAGCCGAAAGACGTCCACTGCTAGAAATAGGCATCCCTCAATGATAGGCATCCTCAATTATCGCCACGACGACAAAAAAAAGTACTATTTAAAGGCCCATACAAAAAGTAACCAACGCGCAAGGAACATGCAGACATACGTTAAACTTATGTTACCGAGGCGTATTTCAAATACTTTTGCGTGCACCTGTACAATTTCCGGTTTTTTGAGAATCTGTCTTCATGAGAATCCGTCTTCTTGAGAATCCGTCCTATTGAGAATCTGTCCTTATGAGAATAAAGGATATTTTGCTGCTATATGTCCTAGTTAGCAAGAATTATGCAAATAATATATGTAACAGTAACATTGTGTACAGCTCACAGTATTTCATGAGCACATCTCACTCTCTTATGCAATTATAGGATAACTATATTGGCCTTCTTCATTTTATATCAGTAACCTAGCCATAACAAGCTGTTGTTGTCCCAAATAAAATGAATAAAAATGAACTTATTAGTATTCTAGTAATTTTGGAATGTGTTAACGTCTCTTAAAAGTATTCTCACTTGTTTTTTAAATTTGATTTCAGGGTGCAAACTTGATATAACAGCTAGTGATGGTCTCACTCCCTTACATGTGGCAGTGATTAGAAATCACGCAGAAATAGTTAAAATGTTAATTCTTGCGGGTAGTCACGTCAACTATAAAACTCATGAAAAAATGACCCCATTACACTTTGCAGCATCAAGAGGATTTATAGATTTGGTATTTTTTATTAAACATTGATTTTTTTAATAGTATCATATTGTAGCGGATTAATATTGCTAGAAATATATTTTTTAGGTGCAAATTCTAGTCAACCATGGCTCATATTTAGAAGCAAGGGATACAAATGAGCGAACTGCCTTATATTTAGCTTCAGGGAGGGGTCATATAGAAGTTGTAAACTATCTTATTTCATCTGGAGCCAATGTTAATGGTGAAGAAATACATGGTAGGAGTAAAAATTGTAGTTTCACTTTATGTAGATACTAAACTAACAGTGCGATATTGTAAGCAGTTTGCTTTTGTTTTTCTAATTTCTATAATTTTACAGGATACACACCATTGTGCGAGGCAGTGTGGCAAAGATATGCAGACGTTGTTAAAGTGTTGTTAGCTTCTGGCGCTAGAATAACGCATTCACATAAACTTTTACACAATGCTATCATACAACGCCAGGTATGTTTTTTTTTAATAGCGACTAGGGCGACATATAGCGCGAGATCTCAACACAAGAATAGCTGTATCTCGCGCGTTAAGTCGCCTCCTGCCATGCTATTATTATATAAAAGCTATGTGGTGTATAAGTATAGTAGTAAGTATAGTAAGTATAGTAGTGGGCTTAGAATAATAACGCATAGAAACCTAGCCCGCACACGTTAAGTGAGGCAAATTGTAGGACGCCCTATGGGCTTACACGAGCGAGCGGGCTGTCAGTGCTCAAGGTCAAGTTGCACCGCGAGGAGCTCAAAAATTTTTGATAAAAATGACGAATTGTGCGGTAATTGGGTTTAAAAATAGATCAGACAAATATAAAATAGACACTTACATCACATTCCACAAGGAAATAACGCGTTTCAACTTGTATTTTTATATAAATATTCACTAAAACAGAAAATTAATTTCGTTGCAACAAGATACGAAAATGTTGCAAAGTAACGGGTTTTTTCTCCCCATTTTGCTATTCTGTTTCAAAATAATTATATTACGTAATTTTTTGAGAATAGGCAATATCTCATCGGTTGCAAAATTTCTACAAATGTACACCGCCGCAACATCATTGTAGGGAATTTACGTTAGCTATTTTTACGAAATATATTTAGTATTTGCCTTCATTAGTTTCATGTGAAAAATCATTATTCTAGTTCATCATACACTCATTTAAAAAAATTGTCTTGCCCAGACTTAAAAGTTCTTAATTAAAATTATTTCAGGAAACTAACTCTGACTAAAAAGTCATCGTCAGTTCTCCATAATCGTGTATAAATAACTTTCAGGTTCAGGTTTTTAATTGTTATCGTGGACTTTTCATGTAAACATACCCACAGATAATATCAGGCTATTTATATATTCAAATTCGATAGTCGCACTAAAACTCGCTTGTAGGTTTTTGTTTATATATGAGTTAAATAAGAATTGGGTAGTATTTAATAAGGTGCCTACAGATTTGCTTGACATTATCGATCGACAGTAACGATTGAGAATTATAGACGTTTTCGAGGAGTTTTAGAGTGCTTATTACGAATGTAGCATTAATTTCTTAATCCAAGATGGTTGACAACAAATTTCAAAAATGTATTTTTCGTAAACCATAAGGAAATGACATGTATATCTGAATACAAGATGGGGGACAAGACTTCTAATTCTTTGCCATCTTGGATTTAGAAATATGTGCTATATTCGGAATGAGCAGCCCCTAATACCTTGAAAACGACACCCAACTTGCCATTATTCGAAAAATCGTGCCCGCCATCTTGGATTTAGAAATTAGTGCCATGTTCTTAATGAGCACTCCCAAATACCTCGAAAACGACACCCAACTTGCTATTATTTGAAAAGTCATGTCCGCCGTCTTGGATTTGGAAATAAGTGCTATATTCCTAATGAGCACCCCCAAATACCTCGAAAACGATCCCCAACTTGCCATTATATGAAAATCATGCCCGCCATCTTGGATTTAGAAATGAGTGCCATATTCGTAATGAACACCCCGAATACCTCGAAAACGATCCCCATATTGCATTTATTTCAAAAGTCGTGTCCGCCATCTTGGATTTAGAAATAAATGCCATATTCGTGATGAGCACCTCGAATACCTCGAAAACGATTTCCATATTGCATTTATTTGAAAAGACGTGTCCGCCATCTTGGATTTATAAATAAGAAAAGTCGTGTCCGCCTTCGTGTATTCAGATATAAATACCATTTCCATAAGGATTACCAAAAAAAATTTTTGAAAATTCCTGTCACTTGACGTTGTCGATCAACAGTAACGATCGCCAAAATCGAGCATATCTGTAGGCACCTGATCGACAAAATCGAGCAAATCTGTAGGCACCTGTAACTGAACGATGAGTTAAGCAAGATACAATTTCCCCACTTTTGGGGGAAATGTTATTCCATGGCATCATTATTTGTATATTTGTGTGCGTGCCGACGAGCGTAAATACAAGTTGCTTACGCCTACATGAATTTGATTTTTGCCTCACTTGTGACAGTTCGTTTTTTATGAAACTATCATTCTATGCGTTATTATTCTAAGGTAGTGGGTTTATAAGTATATACATATAATAATATGTTATTCATAACTACAATTGTTACAGAAAATAGGTTTTGTTAGACTAGATAATTATAATTTAATATAGTTGGTTTTAACAAATTTGGACAGTTTGTTTACAAAAAGATTGTGTAGGTACTTGGGTCACAAGAAATGGTAGGCTAATGGGACGGGGCAAGAAATTAGATGAAAAAATATCACAGGCGCCTTATATTTAGTATTTTAATGTCTATGGTTGGTAAAGGTGTTCCACATTTATGTATGGAAGGAGCGACATAGAGTTGTTAAAACCACCAAATATTAATTACTTTTTTCAAAGTTAGGATTTTCGGATGAAAGAAACTCCTCTCTTTATTCTATTTATGAAGATAAATAGCCATACATGGGTAAGGGCGTCGAAAATGAGACTTTTTTCGTCTTGTTTTAGTGTTCAGTTTTTTTATGAAAAGTAATAAAATAATCAAGTGTGAAGATTTTCCTTGTAAAATACGACATTTCTACTCTTAGAGCACATAGGACGTGAGGCGCTATTAGCGTTATTTCTCGAACATAACTTTCTGCCACTTTTTGAGGACCTTGGTAGTACTACAAGCAAACAGGTGCACTCAAATGCAATATTGAGTTGTGTCACTATGGTCTCACACAAACAAAAATCGACAACACTAGCTTATTTTTACAAATACACAGATAAACACACATTCATGTCATGTCCGTACACAGAATAGGCCTATACAATAAATCGATTCTCATGAATATACTAGAGACGGAAAGTTATCGATGTGACGGTATCGATATGTATTATGTACTAGTTAATTACGTATATGAAAAATGTAATTCCACTCTTGGCTAGACTGGACGTAGAGGATTTCTTTTTGCAATGTTGTGAGTATTTGTACTTGCCAGAGGAGATTGCCCATTGACTTACCAATAATCAGATGACAATAAATACAATCCAAAGTCTAATCCAAAAACCGCGAAAAAATGTCTGGAGTTTTTCCGGCCTTTCGCGGTCTGCGTTGGAGCCAATGACAAGCATGGCCGGAGTTAACCTATACAAACGTTGTGACATGTATAATCGAAAATTGAAAATGTCGTAACGGGCCTCTTTCAGTCTTTTGCATATGGCTTGTGTATGATAAGAACAGTTAGCTATTTGTAATTTATGTGTATTGTATGTAAATATGTACTCGTATATGTACTCGTATATTATAAAATAATAAGAGTTATATCCGGAATTTTCGTCGTTAGGTTCGTCACTTTTCGGAAGGTTAAAATATCCGGGTGAATCTTGTAAAATTAATTAAATTAAGACTAAATTAATTCCGGAGACACGTTATCTGCGGCAGAAGAATGGGTCGACCTTCGTAAGGCTTTTCGTTAAAATTCCATTTCGCCGAAGGTGAACCCCTTAAAAGCAAATCAGCCAGAGATTTAGAAAAGGTGCTTCAAACATGTTTAGAAAAAGAAAATGCGCCTATGTCGGTTTAAAAAAAATGAACATTCTACCCAACCGTATACTCCGGATGAAGCGCTAGCAGTTATTATTGATAGAAAAATGACAATTGAGTCTTACCAATTTCTGCTGTTAAATCTCCTGGAACGTGGGTTTCCTGCATTTCCGCCTTACTACAAGGTACAAGAGGCAAGATACAGTTGCTATACCCAGCTGCCATTACAATATCAGAAATAGAACCTACAGTTCCGTTCCAGAATCTTTTGCAACACGCTTTTGAGAAGATATTGAAATTAAATGATGAAGTTATAACACAGTACTAAATGCTTTAAAATGATTAGAATGTACCTTGGGAGGAAACTGGGGGTTCGGTGAAAGTACTGAACAAGTTCTTTACAAACAGGCGTTTTCTGATGTTGAAGGTGGCGAAGAAAATCGTCTCATAGCAACTACGTATATTCCGTTGGTGCTGAAATCTGTTAACAACGACTATCTTTGGAAGAATTCAGCCTCACAATCATATCGGTAGTGTAGACCATTATGTGTGCTATACAGAAAAGAAACAAAAGGGTTGACCTTGTCAGAAAAATTAAGAGTAGAGTCTTAAATTCGTGATTTAACTCCGTTGTTGGGGGAAACATCTAAAGGCCATAAAAAAAGTATCATGCGATGCGAATTATATTTAGCTGCCATTGACGGCAAAGTATTGAATATAATTCTACATACTTCTTCTCAAACGCGTTGCCCTTACTGTAATCTAACTGCCAATCAGTTTAATATTTGAACATGGTACTAGAGAAACCAATAAATAAAGACGCCATGAACCATGGTGAAAGTCCACTACATGCATAGATTCGGGTGCTTGAATTTCTTTTGCATCTTACTTACAAAAAAGTCGTTAAAATTGTGGAGAAAAACCTAAAAATTCAGAATATAAGCGACTCGTAGATGCTAGAAAAAAAAGCTATTCAAAAGCAAGTAAGGGAAAAAATTGACTTGCTGGTAGACGTTGTTCGTCCCAATTCCAGTACAACAAATGATGGCAATACTGCGCGAGTTGCCTTATCTGATCAGAATCGCCAAACTTTTTCCCAAATATTAGATGTTGAAGAATGGTTATTGGACGATTTGCATGTCATTTTAACTGTAATTTTGTAAGCTTATAAATACGTCGAGAGCTATCCCTGGTATCCCATGACAGTGACACTGCATAACATATTGATGCACAGTGCTGACATAATTAAGTCAACAACACTGCTTCAATAGCATACCAATGTATGGTCTCCGAGCAGGCTTCCGAGTCTAGAAATAAATATTGGAGGAGTGATCGTGAGCATCATTGTAGAAAAATGGACCGCATAAAAACGATGACAGATTTGTTTCACAGAGCTTTGGAATCATCTGATTCCTTTATATCGAACGCTTGGGTACACCAAAGACAAAACAAACGGCTGAATATGCCTTTACCTGTAGCTGCAATACAGCTATTGCAACCTTTATCAGAGCCACTACAACTAGCTAACCCAGAGTCACTTGAAGAAGTCCGCAGCTGTACCTACAGATGATTTACAAAAGTTTGAATTTGAAAACTCTGTGGTTCGTGTTGGAGACGAAGATTATGAAATAAAATAAAATATTGTTTATTTCACACATCATTCATTATTGTATTAGTACACAATTAGTAACAATTTACCTTAAAATATTATGTTAGTAAGAATTAATTATATATTATTTTTTGTTTATCTTTATTCAAAAAACTTAGACTCGTCTCGTTGCATATTATGAAATATATTAAAACTAAATTCCATGAAATTTGAATCTTTTTTTTGTGAGAATGTGAAGAATATGAACTTTCAATATTGATTGTTGATGATGTTCCATACGAGGTATATTCGATATAAAATATTAAAATGAAAATTTAAGAGTAATAAATTACCAAGAATGAGGTTCAACTTTTATAATGGTTTTGTTTATTTAATTTTGTCCTCTTTTGCCCACCCACCAAAATCGGTATAAATTTTGCACGCTCTTTAGAATCTTTGTCTTTGTTCCCGTTGTTAACTAATGTAGGCCACATTCCGTCCTAATTTTTATTTTAAAAAGTTTATTGACCTACTATTTCCCTCTTACTTAGTAATGTTTAGTCTCAATATCCAAGGGCTGGCCAGGTAACTTGTAATATAGTAGGTGAAATATCTACGTCAAGCATCAGATACCACAATATATTACTATAATGCGCTTACTAAGATTTGTATTGTTTTGTATTTTGGCGTGAGTAATAAACATATTAAATTTATTATTATTAGGTACCTACTTATTATTTCTTAATAAAGAAGAAAATTAGTAATTTTATTTTTAAAAAAGGTCTATTGTGTTTCATAATATCAGGATATGAAAGTATCATATAAAAGTGACATCTCTGAAAAAATTAAATAGTTTGCTATAACTTCTAGACTCCACGAGATTTAAATTCGGTTTTTTTTTTGTGAGGTAATAAGTAATATGAGACCTCACTGTTGATGTAATTAACTTTTCCCAATACGGCGGAATTTTAGAGAAAAAAAATAAAAACGAAAAATTTAAAATACGTATTAAGAAAATTAAAATACCTAAGGAAGTTACGAGGTTTTTTTATAAAGAGTAAGAGGTGATATGAATAAAGCTCTTTCGAACTATATACGACACTTTTATGTATTATTTTTAAATTAATTAAAAAAATTAAAAAAAATTAAAAAAATTATGCCATTTCAAAAATTATTTTTGCCCTAACTAAGCAAATTTGTCACTCGAGAGTTCTACTGTAATGTTTTAAATCACTTGGTCTGTAGGTTTTTGCAATAAACAAGCCATGTCGTAAAAATGGTCTCTATAACACTGTGGGGCGGAGAGTTACCATTCTCATTACTGTAAGTGTAGGTAGTAGTAGAATAAATCTACATTTTAGTAAAAGGTCGGTTATCTACTGCATTTTTTTTACTACAATTTAGAATTACTTTAAAACCTTCGGATTTGTGTAGGACAAAACTTTCTAGGTCAGTAGTTTTGTCCTACACAAATCCGGAATTCCAAAACAGTAATTAATAAATATTTGGTGGTTTTAACAACTCTATGTTGCTCCTTGTAACTATATCTATACATGTATCCATATATGTGGAACACCTTTTTCTGACCATTGTCTGTTATATATATTTACTAGTAATTCCTTCTGCAATAATAAAGTTCTCTACTACACATAAATGTATTTTTGCAGGTGGAGATAGCGAACATGCTAGCAAACTTTGGAGGTGGAATAAATTTGCATAACGACAATGGTGATACTCCCCTTTTGTTAGCGGCCAGGCTGTCACAACCTGCAGTTGTTAGACTTTTACTTGAAAAGGGTGAGCATAGTATAAATTACTCTACGTAATCATTCGAGGCAAAATGTATGAAGTGCACCTAATTCAGATACAAAGCTACAACACTATGTATAAGAACACGTAAACATTTTTTAGCAGAGTGGCTACTACATATGAAATATTTGATGTGCTCTTTGCAAAAATATGAATTTAAATTTGGCATGTATTGGCACAGGTTAACGGTTTCAACGTCTCTAGATCTTGTATAGTCAAAAGCACAACTAGCTGGATACTTTGGAGTTTGCGCCATTATTATATACCGTTATACTTACAACCTTTGAAAATAAAGTATACGAACGACGCACAGACCAAATAAGTGGTACGACGTCATCACGTCTGTGCTGATAGCCATGTCACACTATCTGTCGATCCAATTCTTAGTATAGAACTTTGGAAATATTGAATGAAACTACATTGTTTTACAGGTGCTAATGTCAATGCATGCAATAGTATAACGGGTGCAAGTGCCCTTCACGTCGCAGTAGAGAGTATAGACTGTCCAGAGGAATTTGAAGAACTACTGAAGTATTTATTAGAATATAACATTGATATGAATTCCACTGCATTGACTGGAGACACCCCTTTGAATAGGGCTTTGTTGTTGGCCAAGTAAGTTGACGTTTAGTAAAATTAAAAATAGGCATTTGTTGCATTTTTTTAGATAACGTAATTATAATAATAAATAAAATATTTCAGAGACCGTGCAGCGATGTATCTCATACGTTACGGAGCGGACGTAAATGCCAGTGACCTCAATTCCTGCGGATTGGATAACTTGTCAATCGCATGTCGGCGGCGCACTTTTGCGTTAGTTAGAATGTTGTGGAAAGCTGGTCATAATATTGTAAAACCAGATATAACAGTTCCTACTACCCCCTGTTGGGCAAATTGGCTTTCATATGCTACCAAGCATCCTCTTAGTCTCTCTGATCTCTGTAGAATAAAAATTAGATCACTGAATAGAACTAAGAACTTGCTCTTCTATATAGAATCATTGCCTTTACCAAAGAGCTTAAGAAGATTCCTAATGATGGAAGATGAATCAATATAAATTTAAATCAATTCAATATTAAATAGGTCCTTAATGGATTGTTTGGTTTTCGATACTAAATTTAACCCTAATTATTAAAAATAAGCCGAAAGGTGTAGCAGGTAGATAAATAAGAATAATGTTAAAAACGTTTATTAGTAAATAAATACATCCATAGTACAAAGTTGTACAGTGAAAAATATAAAATATTTCCTGATAAGAAAACCTACACTTACAGAAATAAATTATTATGGCTATATAAAAATGTTTCCCAAACATGTCTAGATTTGTAATCAAGTTCTTTGCTTGCTAAGAAAAATATTGGTTTACACAATTATTCAAAAAACATTGTTATTATGTTATACATGTGTTAGATGATATACACGTTATGTACTCTAAAACATAATATCTTTTAAGGAAATAAAACAATTAATTGAAACACGTGTAGCTTGCATCATATTTGTAAATATCAAGACTACATAATGGAACTAATATTTGATCTAGTCATCCTGAAGCTTAGATATTATTACTTTATACTGAAAAATTGCACATGCCTACAAATACAGGGTGAAATACATTATGTGTATCAATTCATACCTTAATAAACATGTTAGACAATGCACTCTGCACTTTTCCAATTTAATTCCTACCTATACAAACTAAATGCACAAACTAATAAGGAATTGTAACATAACATAAACTTTTTCATAAAATCAAAGAAAATGTAACATAAGAGTTCATAAATTCATTGTGTTTGAGATCAATAATAATTGTACACAGCAAACACAATACCTTAAAATTAATAATAACTGAAAAAATACATTAAATCCTAATAAATAAAATGGCATTTACTGCATTACAAGTTCTGTAGGCAGGCGGCCCTTGGTGTCCTTGATTTGGGCGAGTTTTGGACATAACTCAAGTAGGATTGCTGTTAATTCATGATTTTTGTTTTCAACAGCTTTGTGAAGAGCTGTTTGGCCGTCAACGTCCTGGGCGTCGACACAAGCACCAGTTTGAATTAAGAATTTCACTGTGGCCAGTTTACCTGAAATTAGATTATTTAAATACCTGTTTTGTGTAGATTGGTATGTTTTGTGTAACTCCCATGTTAACTTGACAACACAAAATAAATAAGGACTTTGGTGTCACCTTCATTCGGGCCAAAGTGTCATGTATAAATTTATATAATAATAATGTCACGGTGCCATGTGTCACGGGTGCCATGGACCACACATAGACAACCACAAATTACACCCAAACTCATGAGAGAAATAAATGTAGGCCATACACATATTTCTCTCTATCTGGGAATCGAACCCAGAACCTCTGCGTGGCAGTCCGGCATGGTAACTGTTCGGCCACAGACATTATGAATGTAAAATGTTAAGGAAGGAGTGTTAGTATTCTATTGTCCAGTGACTCACCATTACTAATATAAGACATTGAATATTTGTTACATTAGAAGAAAAATCCATGATGGATGGCACATAATGAATGGGAAAGGATTTTTTTCTTGACAATATAAAGTGACAGGACGAACAAGTTGTGCGCCTGATGATACGCTACATGCCTGTTCATAACAGTTGCAATGCCACATAGAGCTTTAAATCGTAAAGAACTGAGGGGCACTGCGACTGTGCTCGTCACCCTGAGATATAAGTTGACAAGTCCCATGTGCCTGTAATTTCACCAGCGCCCTTACCCTTCAAAACCAGCACACAATAATGCTGACATTACTGCTAGGCGGCAGAAATAGGTAGTGGCAGTAATACCCTGGATGAACTCTTTCACAAGGAGCTTTAACTGCTACTAAAGGTTACTTTGAATGACTTATAATTATGCTGATACATATGAACCAATCATTTCATTTCCTTACAATCTGTGCTGCCATGTAATTAGTTTAAATTTGTTACTGCATTACCGAATGGAGTATAATGAAAAGTAATAACATACCTGCAGCTGCAGCTTTATGTAAAGGTGTAGCTTTGCCATTAGTTGTTGCATTAATATCTGCTCCATTATAAAGAAGTGTTTTGCAGATATCGGTGTTGCCAGTGCGTGCAGCATAGTGCAGTGCTGTGTACCCAGCATTATCTAGAGCATTCAC
The DNA here is from genome assembly GCF_003589595.1 of Hyposmocoma kahamanoa. Taxonomy (NCBI): domain Eukaryota; kingdom Metazoa; phylum Arthropoda; class Insecta; order Lepidoptera; family Cosmopterigidae; genus Hyposmocoma; species Hyposmocoma kahamanoa. The sequence goes on from NW_020653337.1 coordinate 13,220,156, forward strand.
AGCTTCCTTTGCATTTCTTGCTTTGTCTATAATAGACTGAACTTTCTGATTATCACCATTGTAAGCTAGAATTTCATGAGGTGAGGTTAGATCTTATTAAAAATTACTATTTTATGAAAAATATTAGAAAAGTTTTCACCTGCATACCAAATGCCCCTCTCCCAATCCATCTCTGACAAAGTTTGACATACAGATTTGTTTGCACTGTGAGTGCAATTAGTGTGATCACAAATATCATCCATGGCTATCAATAAAATCTATTTAGTACAATACAACTACACATCAAAACAATAAAGAGTTATCAAAACATTTAAATCTCACGCTGTAGAGTCCAAGTGATCTCAGTTTCACCAGTGCTTGAAGTTATCTTATACCCAAGCTGGCTCAAAGAGTTTATGGCATTTAGAACATTAGTTTTAATGGTAACCCCATTGACAACATCCACTCCAGATATAGGATATTTCTTGGACATAGCTTTTATTTCTTCTTCTCCTAGACCAAACACAGAACAATCTTGAGCATGTAAAGATCCTTTGATTGCAATATAGACAATAGTGTCTTCAGCTGGTATTGTGGCAAGATTCGTTGTGGTTGAATTTTGGCTGCCTTTAGTATTCATTTTTACAAACAAAACATGTACAATTTAAAGATATACTTTACACACTTAGACTTCGTCGTCCTTGGCTGGGTGTTGGTAATTGCCCAAGTGCATAGCCTCCTTATTAAAATTTGAGAAATTATCTTGCTCCACAATGATAGAAGGTTCAGGTTCAGAGAATTCTTTTCTCATAGTCCACATATACTCGTTGTAATCTTGCTTGACCGCTGTGGAACTAGATGCTACGACTTTGTAACCCAATACCTGTTCATAAAGTTTTTAATTTATTATATAGGTATACGAAATTCCCATAAGTCATTAAGACTATGGGCTTACACAGGCCGATTGTATACATGGAAATAAAAAAGTCTTACCTCCAATGCGCTTAGAATGACACAAGGATGTTGTAAATACACTATAGTGGAATCGTCGCAATATCCACCACATGCAAAGCGTTTGAGTTGTTCTATGTCACCGGCTAGAAAAAAACAAGCCACAAAGTAAACTTACGTTACGAAATGTGTGCATAATTTAGAAAGCAATGTATTATGTATATCTTATCTGTTGATTGCACATAAAAGTGTAAAGAACGTAATTATTGTCTACAACTACCTTTCAAGCCGGATACCAAAACGCGCCAGGGGTTCTTATGCCCATAAGATGCGAGATTACCTCTGATCAAAATGTAGGGCATTGATTACGGATAATTTTCACGTATTTTGTTCTCTAAACTAGTAGAATTTTATCCGAAAATTGGTACAAAAATAATAAAATCAATTTACTTACAAAGAGTAGACGTGATTGGCAAATAACATTTCGTCTAGCTGCATATGCTATAATACTGTGTAAGAGAAAGCGGCTTATTACATTCAACGTACGAGTGACAGAGATAGTATTATGTATGAGTTCACATGCATAAAAATTCAGTGGAACGTGGATGTCACATTGACTTTTTTTTTTATCACCATAAGTAAGCAAAGATAATAATACTACAGTTTCTTCATCATAATAAAATTAATACACTGCGTAAAATTTAGCTTGATTAGAATTACTATTAGAATGAAAGGTTGACAAAATTAGGACGACGCTTTGTAGCAGGCAAATACTAAATTATTCTAAGCACGATAAAACAATAGGTTTTTTTGACCAGGCTAAGAAGATAAATATCTACGTATTTAGATTGCCACTCATTAAGTAGTAAATACCATACGATCATTGAAATCCAGAAATTATTGATAAATCGGCGGTGATAGTGCACATCCGCGTATTTAGTATTGGTAAAAAGCGCGTAGCTGCGCTAAACCAAATTTCACAGAAGAAGGATTTAGCATTATTAAGTACTTTGTTATTTCAATGCCCTACGACTTTCGTTTTTGCACATATTGTGCAATCAATATTATGTTGTCTACGGACTGATAACAATAGATCTCCGTAAATCACGCTAATTTGGTTGTGTCGTGATAATTTACGCGGATCAGGGGGCTACTCTCGATCTCCGTCCGACATCCGACCGAAACAATTACTGTCAAATAAGTAATATTCGACAAAATTAAATGACAAGTATCCAGTATGAAGCTTCATTCGCATCACGCGTCTTTTCATTTGGTCAAGTATTGCTTAATTGGCATGGCAGTAATTGTTTCGGATGGATGTCGGACGGAGATCGAGAGTAGACCCCATGATTTGGCGACTAAATTACCGAAATGGAGACTCATAATCAAATGTTATTTTTTACGCGTAATTGCACTATCCCCGATGACATGACTTCGAGTTAATTACATTAAGATGCTAAGTAATAATGGTTGTTTTCACAATTTCATACGTTGAGGTTACGTCCGCCGGAAAAAAATTTTTTTTTGATGTAATATACCTTAATATAATTAACTCGAAAATTAATAATTCAAGGTTTGAATGATCGCATGCACGTTCCCTGTGCAAGCATCATAATGTGGTGCATTTCGAGGACCAAACGAACCTTAGAATAATAACGTATAGAATGATAGTTTCATAAAAAACGAACTGTCACAAGTGAGGCAAAAATCAAATTCATGTAGGCGTAAGCAACTTGTATTTACGCTCGTCGGCACGCACACAAATATAAAAATAATGATGCCATGAAATAACATTTCCCTCAAAAATGGGGAAATAACTCATCGTCAAGTTAGAGATGCCTACAGATTTGTTCGATTTTGTCGATCGTTACTATCGATCAGGTGCCTACAGATATACTCGATTTTGTCGATCGTTACTGTTGATCGACAACGTCAAGTGACAGGAATTTTCAAAAATTTATTTTTGGTAATCCTTATAGAAATGGCATTTATATCTGAATACACGAAGGCGAACACGACTTTTTTCATTTCTAAATCCAAGATGGCAGACACGTCTTTTCGAATAAATGCAATATGGGAATCGTTTTCGAGGTATTCGAGGTGCTCATCACGAATATGGCATTTATTTCTAAATCCAAGATGGCGGGCACGATTTTTCATATAATGGCAAGTTGGGGATCGTTTTCGAGGTATTTGGGGGTGCTCATTAGGAATATAGCACTTATTTCTAAATCCAAGACGGCGGACATGACTTTTCAAATAATAGCAAGTTGGGTGTCGTTTTCGAGGTATTTGGGGGTGCTCATTAAGAACATGGCACTAATTTGTAAATCCAAGATGGCGGGTACGACTTTTCGAATAATGGCAAGTTGGGTGTCGTTTTCAAGGTATTAAGGGCTGCTCATTCCGAATATAGCACATATTTCTAATCATTCATCTAAATACATTTCTGAAAATTGTTGTCAACCATCTTAGATTTAGAAATTAATGCTACATTCGTAATAAGCGCTCTAAAACTCCTCGAAAACGTCTATAATTCTCAATCGTTACTGTCGACTGTTGTTTTAGTTAAATATATGTATAGTCTGTGCCGTGAAAAAAAAGAAGAAGCTAGTGAAAGTTTATTACAAATCGTTACGAGTACAAACGCTTATTTCATTACGCTATCCGATTATATGGGCTGTCTTAAACGGCCCATTCCCTACCTGCATGGCAGTCCGCCGCGCAGGCAGGAGCCTGCTCACACGCTATCCTGCGTATGGCCCACGTATGGAGTCTCGCAGGACGCAGTGCAGAATTACTGGATGGCTTGCTCGCTGCGACTACATTCATAATCTTGCATTACGCGGTGCACGCGGTGAGAATAGGCAATATCGCGATAGCTGCAGATTTTTTTAAATTTTAATGTAAGTGTGCATTGCAACTCCATTTCTGCAAGTTGAATGTGTACAAATGTTGTTTCCAAAGAGCAACCCCTACAGTTTCTTGGTCATACTTCTCGGAGGAATCTGCCTTACGAATGAACAGTAGAGTTTAACCAATGTGACGATTTCAAGTGTAATTATGCTTACCTATCAAATAAAGATTATTTTGATATGATTTTGATTCTGGGTATCATTTTCGAGGTACTTGGGGGTGCTCATTACGAATATGGC
>NW_020653337.1:13224250-13242657 GCF_003589595.1 Hyposmocoma kahamanoa
AAATGCTATGTGGGTATCATTTTCGAGGTATTTGGGGATGCTCAATGTGAATATGGCACTATTTGTTAATCCAAGATGGCGGGCACGATTTTTCAAATAATGGCAAGTTGGGTATCGTTTTCGAGGTATTTGGGGGTGCTCATTACGAATATTGCTCTTGTTTGAACTGTCGTGTTTGCCATCTTGGATTTAGAAATGAGTGCCATATTTGTATTGAACATTCCCAAACATCTCGAAAACGATACCCAACTTGCCATTATTCGAAAAATCGCGCCCGCATCTTGGATTTAGAAATAGTGCCATATTCGAAACCTAAAACCGAAAATGCCATAAGCAAACATTAAAGAAAATAACTGTTAAAATAGATTAAAAAATCGCTTAAGAATGCTCCCCTTTTAAGAAAATAAAATATTTTAATATAAAATATTTCGCTTGAGTTACGAAAAGAAAGACATATAATAAGCTATCAAAGTTGTACTGGTGGTGCCAACACTATAGTAGAAACAAATATATAAGTACTGTAAATTTGTTGCAATATGTGCTCCAATTCAAATAAAATTAAAATAAATAATTATTCAATAAAGCATGAACGCAGAGCCGTTAAAAGTATTATAAAATAATTAAGTGTCCCAATCACTTACAGGAGTTAACGAAAACATTTAATGTTTATTAAAGTAAATATTAGTTCAAGATGCGCAAATAAATCTAAATTACAGGCACCACTAAAATTTACGTAATATAATTATTTTGATACAGAATAGCAAAATGGGGAGAAAAAAAATTCGTTACTTTGCAACACTTTCGTATCTTGTTGCCGCGAAATTATTTTTCTGTTTTAATGAATATTTACATAAAAATATGAGTTGAAACGCATTACTTACTTGTGGAATGCGATGTTAGTGTCTATTTTATGTTTGTCTGTTGTATTTTTACACCCATTTACCGCACATTTCGTCATTTTTAGCAAAAAATTTTGGAGCTGTTCGCGGTGCAATATGACCTTGAGCACTAACAGCCCGCGCGCTCCTGGGACGCGTTTGGAACCCTCTAACTTGCCTCACTTAGCGTGTGCGGGCTAGGTTTCTATGCGTTATTATTCTAAGACCGTAGTGTTAAAGAAAGTATAATGTATAGGACACTGTTACTTCAATTTACGTCTCTTGTCCTACTTTTGTTGATCTGTCATTTTGATCAGGCGGTATTTTACTGAGTTAAATGAGTTGTAATATTTGTTTTAAACATCCTTTCAAAGTCCTTTTACCTTTGAAAAGTCGCCGACTTTAGAGAGGAGTGACACCATCGCAGATGAAATATTTTTGCTTTGCTTACTAATTTAACTTTGTGCTCGTCTATAATTAGACATTTAAATTTATTGATTTAAAACGACCTTATCCGGTATTACTGGTACATGCTAGCCACTGATCAGTTTGAAATTTTATTTTACCAAAAAAAAACTACCTTAATGGATTTTAATGCTATACAGTAACTTTGTAAACTTGCGTTGGTTGGCACCGACTCCTAAAATAAATCATTAGATATTGTAAATATTTGAATATAATTTTTTTTTGGTGGTAACATTGACTTACGGTGGTAAAGTACAACTTCTAATAATATTTTATTAAAATTATAGGCAATTGGTTTAGACAAGAATTGTCACGTTGTCATTGTATATATAAACCATAAATGTAGATTATAATAAGTAATTATAACATTGTGTACAAAACGAAATAAAACAAAAATAAATAAAAAATATTACGTTCATTGTTCTCATTGGGATCAAATCTGTTTTTCTATATTTTTTTTGCTTTTTAGTCTAGTGACTTGGTTTTTGAAGAAAAAATAAATAAAGGTGTTGGTAGATTTAACTCTCGACGGATCAATTCGCTTCGAATTACGTCTATGAGAGAAAGTCCCAGTGTAATTCTTTCTAAACCATAGTAAGATATTGTCAGTTTGTAGACTAGCCCCACTTTTACTTGTGTCCACGTCTCTGTATGTCATTACAATACAAACTCAAACTCAAACGTTATTTCATAGGGCTTCTTCTTATCGTATCGATGGCATACACTGTAATGCGTGGTGAAAGAATTTGCCAAATGGCGTAAAGGTACTCGCCAATTGTTAACCCGCCAGATATACAGAACAGGAATGGTATGTACGTCGTGCGGGGAGGCTCCTTTCGTGCATCCCGTTTCATAGGTAGGCAAATTACACTACAATTCGTCATTGATTTAACTCTACTACTCATTACTAAGGCAGAGGCTTCTCCCCTGCGAAGAATGAATAAGAAACCTTAATGGTCGAGACAACTTGCAAGGGGTAAACTGGTCACTAGCGTGGATTTTCATCATCCAAGCACGGAGTATCATGCAAGTATAAAGAGGCCCCTTTAGTTTGTCTAATTAATTTACAATCGCATGTCGAAATTCTATAACACGTTTATGCAATGAAAGTGAACGCAGTCTAAGATCATCTTGGATTTCAAAGAGCCTCTACAGGACTTAAATTTGTTTTAATTTTTTTTTTGTGTAATACCTACGTTTAATGGCGAAGCTGATTGAGCGCGGTTTAGCGAAATAATCAGAAATCCTTCTTTCAGAGATCGTAATCTCCGTCTTATTGAATGTTGTGAATTGAAGTTTGTTGGCGGCAGAAGAAAAAAATTGCTGTCATCCCTTTGAAAATTGGCTTGTCTGGGTCTCTAGGAGTGCTTGATAATAATTAGTGATCAAAATTGGTTTATTGCCATTTTTGAATATGGCCGCCATACAAGCATTTATAAAAGTTAGCTCTAATTCAACTGAAAATCGGTATCGGGTCTCTATGGGTGTTTGATAATAATTTGCGGTCAAAATTTATTTTTCGCCGTTTTCAATATGGCTGCCATACAAACTTTTTTAGTGGCAAATAAAAATTTGCTCTAATTCGACTGAAAATGACTTGGCTTCAATCATAATTTGGGGTACAAATTTTGTTTCCATCGTTTTATGATAATTTTTTATGTAAATGGCTGTTGAAAAAACTTGCTTTGCTCGGACTGAAAATTAGCACGAAAAGATTTCTAAGATTGTTTGATAAAAATTAGTGGTCAAAATATATTTTTGCAATTTTTAAATATGGCTGCCATTAAAGAGATATTAAAATATTTTTTAAAACAAAGTCATGAGTGCCGAGGCCGTAGGCCGAGGTCCGTAAAGGGCGAAGTCCGAAGCGTACGCACGCTATGGTATAGATTACGAGCACAAGATCTCACAATTGTAAAAATGTAACGCACACTTCCCGATGTTGTGGCAATGAGATACTTATTATAGCGTTGTTGTATCTCAACCGTCTCTCTGTTAAATTCCATTTTCTTGAAAGCTATGCCAAAGAGAAGAATTTAGGGGGAAAAAATGCCAAACTACTGCCGAATTTCCTGTACTATGAATACCAAAAGAAAGACAACCCGGAGTACTCAGACCAAAACCAACTTAGAAATGTTCGTTTCTTAAATTGGCCCAAATCGGGAATCGACCTCCTCATCAAGCGCCGTAGTACTAATTGCGGTGCCACCGAAGAGCATGAACACACCCCGTAAACTGTTCCCGACCACGCGCAGCAGGCCGAGTCCGATCCCACCGTAGGTGGGGTACCGGGCTCGTATTCTATAAATATATACAAGGAGCTATACCAGTAGTAGTACTAGAGCTCCATGTTAATCGTCGTCGGTAGTACTGCCACTTTACTATTTCTGCCGCCTAGCAGTAATATGCGCATTACTGTGTGCGGGTTTTGAAGGGCTTAGGGTGTTGGTGAAATTATAGGCACATGGGACTTGTCAAGTTATGTCTCAGGGTGACGAGCGCAGTGGCAGTGTCACATAAGATCTTTGCAATTTAAAGCTCTGATGGACAGGCGTGTTGCTTACCACTAGGCGCACGACTTGTTCTTCCCGTAACTTCGTATCATAAAAAAATGTATAAATAAAGTTTGTTTATATGTACTATTGAAAGGGTTGTAACCCTAACAACCGTGATCAGGATCACGGCAGTAAAACAGGAAACTTCCGGTCCACAAATTTATTTAATGTGAAGTAAAAGGTAAAGTAAAAAAAAAACTGTACCAAAAAAAGGTAAATGTAGAAAAACAGCACATTAATAAAAAACACTTCCTAACTTAAACCTAACATTGGTAGATGTTCAATTTAGGCACTTACCCCTTATCGGGTTGTATTATGTTGAATTACAGATAAACTGTTATTCGCTTATTATGGTCGATACATGATTTTCATTGATTGTATTATGATTAAACTTGAAAAGAATAAAAAAAATAGACAATTGATTTAGTAGTTCTATCCGTTATAGCGGTCAAGCAGGGCAAGTGACCGTCGAAAGAAATAAAATCACAATGCAAAGGAAAATGGAACAATTCAAAATTTTAAATTTAAATATAGAAGAAGAAAAACGATGCGATACGAATGGAGAGAGGCGATATAAAAAGGTGGAATGGCGGTGTAAGGAGGTCACACCGTCACACTATGAACTCCTTCTGAACTTGTCCAGTAAAACTGTGCCCATACTTACTTAATATTGATTCCTTAAAGTATGTCTACCAATTATCTTGAGGCGCATTTAGATTTTAATTGAAACTGTGACCAAGAATTGAATTCTTGTATTCTATTAGTGTTTACAAAGGTTGGTAGACAAATATTTGGCAGCTATCTTTACATGTTGAACATTAAAATGGGCTTAATTAAGAAAATAAATTCATCATAAATTAAAGGCCAAATTCTTTTTATTCGTTACAGAAATAAAACACACGTGTAAACTTTAGGTTTTTATGAGCGCAATGTAAACATTGAGCGCGCTTCGCAGTTTCATTAAATAGCGTTCGCACGCTAAAATTCTCAACATAGTTACCTATCGTAGCCATGAAGCGTACAGAACTGTATGCTGTCACGGCGGTATCAGTTACGACTCTTCCGGTCGGGTACTACAAACATGTGCATTTTAATCCTAATTATTATCCTCGCCTGTCTCCGTGGCCGAACGGTTACCATCCTGGTCTGCCAAGCATAGATCCCGGGTTCAATTCCCGGGCCGGGAGAAATATTTGTATGGCTTATTTGGCTGGTTTGTTCGTCCGGTCATGTGGCTAAGGAGCCATTTCCGTGTTTTAAAGTAATTATGTGTTAGTCTATTTTATAACCTATTAACGTTTATAATAATACGAGTCAATTGAAATCACGACTTGTAATTATAATAATTGTCACCGAGGCCGAAGGACCCCCAGGACATGAAGCGAACCATTCCCGTCCTGGGAGAAGTATTTGTATGGCCTACATTTATATTCTCGTGAGTTTGGGTGTAATTTGTAGTTGCCTATACTTCCGTTGTGCATTTCCCATACCCATAATAGAATGTACAAATTTGGTTGTTAACGTTTAATGTTTGTTTTATACATTGTCGCTGCTCAAGGCTCAATTTATATTGCGGCGGAACGGAAAGGCAGCGAATTTTTATAACGATATATTATACATTGCATAATGAACTTTATGGTCAGTTGTGTAGCGTACAAACTGGATACGAACTAAAATCTTCAACGGAATGCGCGAGTATTCTCGAGCAAGAGCGAGAATTCCGCGGATTTTCCGTTTCCATTCCGTTCCGCCGCCATATAATTTGAGCCTAATAATTGAGTTATATGTTATCAATTGGAGATGTTTCTTTCATAATTAATTCATTTGACGACTTCCGTGGCCGAGCGGCTTGCACATCGGTTTTCATGATGTCGCTATCTCTGAGGTCCCGGGTTCGATCTCCGGCCGGGTCAATGTAAAAAAACGAACTTTTCTATAAATATTTATAGAAAATATTAATATTTTAGAATAGCTTTTATTTGGAATTTTTGGAAGTTTTTTTTTTGGAATTTAATTGGAATTTTGTTATAAATTTCTATCACCATAGAATGTGGGCTGTTACTGACTAATTTTAATTTAAAAAAGGGTACTTTTAATTTATATTTATTTCTATCATTACGTTTTTTCTCTAATGTTAAAATATACAAGCTCATATTTTGGCGTACAAATTTACAAGATTCAAGTATATAAATTGAGGTTAGGATTAACAAATTATGTTTTATAAAATGGGGTCGACACGAGTTCATTTGATCTATGTTGGCCAGGATTCTAATGCATCTTTTTTGAATTACAAAAATATCTTTTACATTTGTACTATTACGCCGTATTGGAGCCAAGAATACGCGTACGCATAGTATGTATTTAAGGCCGTTTTAAAATCTGTTGTTTTCTTCTAATGGAACAAGACGTAGGTAAATGTAGACATGGCTTCCAATCCATGTTAGTGTCTATCTCGATACCCAGTAAAGTAGCCGAGTTAACCGATTCGATAATTATATTATTAAATTTATAGTCTATATTTTTTTTGGTGAGGTTTGATCTGTATTAATTTTGTTTTATTTCTATTCAATTCTAAGTTAAGTTTCTTACAAATTACTATGTTTTTTAAAGTCAAATCCAGATTTTCATTTACATCGACTATATTAGAACATGAAAAAGCAACTGAGATGTCGAGTAGTATACATTGTTATTTATTATTTTTGGAAGATCGTTTATATATATTAGGAACAGTAAGCAGCCGCGTACACTACCTTGGGTAATAGAGTTTTTCAAATTTATTTTATTGGATCTAAATTTTGCGTTATACCAGTATTTTGGTTTGTATTTTCGATTTCCACATACTGCATACGGTTTTTTACGGCAAACCATTTGTGCGAAATACTTGCATGCCGCAACTGCATAGCTTCTCTAGTAGAATGTTATAATCACGTTATAATCCACCCTATCATATGCTTTGCTCATGTTTAGCAGAAGTCCAATTGCGTATTTTTTTTGTTATTGATAAAGTAAAAAATATAATATAATAATATTGTAGAGCGAATTTTCCTGTAACCATTCCTCCTTCTTCTCCTTCCATCCTCAAAAATTTTGTATTTTTCACAGAAGGAATATAGGTTTTTGGACATTATTGTTTCAAAAATTTTTGCGGATGTAGGTAGTAGAGCGATAGGGCGGTAGTTACTTAAGTCTAGCTAATCCCCTTTTTTGTGGATCGGTTTTACAATTGCTATTTTTAGTGCGTCTGGGAAGGTACCTTCCTCGAATGATTGATTAATGAGCAATGTGTAAGGCAAGGTCAGTATATGAGAGCACTTTCCCATTAGGGATGGGGGCAATTCATTTATTCCACAGACCACAGTGATCTATTTCATAGCTATCTTTGTTTTTCAGGGATTTTATTGTTTTGTATACATCATCAGGCTCTGCAGGAGATAAATAGAAAGTATTCGTATATTATTTAAGTCTTTTTATTTGCGTTATGTCAATTGAAGAGGCTCCAATGGAAGAGAAGAATTTATTGAATGTATATGCGACGGTAGGGGTTCACTTATTAGGCTATTTCCTAATTTTAATGTAATATTTTGACTTTTTTTCAATTGTTTTTTGTTAGTTTGTTCATTTATTACCTGCCACATTGTTGTATTAGTTAGTTAGTTCTATAGGTACTCGTATATTGCGATATAGTGTGTCAAGGTAATTTTGTAGAAACTTCATTACGAACTATTATTTTACGCGAAATTAAATTCTTGAAGTTCAAACCTTATAATATTATCAATAACATTGTTGGGGCTCGTGCCCAACGTATGTAATGTAGAATGTTCGTAAGAATGTATGTTAATAGGAATTGTATGTTTCCCTGAGTACACGTTCGGTTGAGGTAGGTTGATGCAAAATATGTAAGGCACCGTACTGTCCGAAGGTTTTTATTGTACTAAAAATATACGTAATGTAAGCGCGACAACGCGCGCGATCGGCAACTTATTTAGGTTAAGTTACGACATATCTAATGTACTGCTCGTACATGCTCCCGACTATAAATATATATAATATAAAAAAGATAAAGATATAAAAAAACATGTAAAAAATAAGATAAAACTAAAGTAAAATTTGTTAATATAAAGCAATACAAAAAAGCATTTTTCTTAAGTGCTAGATTCATGTAGGAGATGTCGCCTTGTCTTGCACATGTTTATGGAAAATAACAGCTGGTGCCGACTCCGATGATCTGTTAATGTCCTCTTCAATATCTGTACTCAAAGTGGTAATGACAGGTGACGGCTTTGCTTTCGAGGACCTTGACTCGGGCCCGGCTCGGAGAGCTGGTCTCAGCATCTCCACCTCACGTGTCTGGAGGCGTTTCTTTATTGTTCTTACGCCCCAAACAGATATTAGTGTCTCGATAATTGCTGTTAAAATAATGCAGGTAATATAATGTTGGGTATCGTGATTGTCGACTTGGGTGTTTACTGCGTCTTGCTGGGCCTTGACGACGTCAATTTTCCTTTTCAATATCTTCAAAGGTTCCTCACGATTTTCAGGAAAAAGTGTTATATTCAATCCATCAATGCGGTAGCTCCATTGCCTCATATTCATTTCTTTTAATTTCATTTTGAAAGTTGTTCTGTGAATGGATAATTACGTTGTTTTCTTTCAATATGCATCCTTCCGATAATGTTATGACACCTGTGTGATGTAATATCTGGGTCAGTGTTCCAGCTGGGCAAAAAATGCGCGCGCTGCATTCTTCGCAACATGAGAATAGCCACGCGCCACGGCTGTGCAACTGGATCCACTCATATACCGTCACTGTGATAACGCTATGCGGCAATTTGATATGTTTCTATTGTTTATGATTTGAGCTTCGTAAATTGATGCCGCCTTTATATCGTAAATGGGCAAGTTTAATGAGTAAATTAATTGTTTCTCATTTAAATGTACACATGACCTCATATCGTCACTGACTAATGTTATTAATAAATCTTTTCTTATCTAGGCAGTCAACTGCCATGTATTCTGATGTAGGAATGACTGTCCTAGTTATATCTCCCTCTATTTCCTGTGTAGGAATAATTCGGCTTAGTTCATACAGTTCATTCGAGATGATCGGTAGATTCACTTCCATCATAAGAAACTTGCCTGTAACTCTAACATTTATTCTGGATATTTTATAAATGTTACGGATGCAATCAGGAGACTGTACACATGGCAGAGAAAGATTGCGTGGAAGATGTCCCGAGATAATGTTCAGTTGTTCCTGGAACTCTCCTGGAGTCAATAGATATATCCATATGACCATTTCTCACTTTTGTTACTACGTAAGTCCAGTAACTGTTGTTGTACTCTGTGTATATTGGAGATAACCACATTTATAGCCAACGCAGTCGTATTGATATAAGAAGCATGATTCTGATTAGTTATTATGTGATTTTCACTCTCTTTTAAATGTTTGTTGATGATGTATAATTTTTTTTTAATTTAATTTTTTTTTGTAACGCAATCTCTCAACATAGCCCCGCACTAGGGAAACCCTGTGTCACGGGTGCCATGGACACACACATAGACAACCACAAATTACGCCCAAACTCACGAGAGAAATAATTGTAGGCCATACAACTATTTCTCCCGGCCCGGGAATCAAACCTGGGACCTCTGCGTGGCAGTCCGTAACCGTTCGGCCACGGAGGCAGTTATTTTAATTGTTTGTTCATGACGTCTTCGTTTCGTTTCAAAAGGTTGTAGTCTCCTTCTATGATTGATGTGTGTTCCTTGTATAGGCTTAGGAGATGATTTTCGTTGTTTTGTATGTATTTAATATCCCTTCTGTATTTTTCAGCGAATCGCTCGTCAATCACACCAAATAGTGAGTTCGCCACGTAGCCTACTCCGTTAACTAATCCTCTTTTTACACGCCTTCCATGTTCAGAGCGTAGAATATCATTAAAATGTTTTAGCTCCTTCACTTCATGTTCAAATTGAGTAGCTATAGTGCTAAACGCTGTTTGTCCTTGACATAGACTGTTCAGGTGGGTTATGTAATTTTCAATATTGTTTATACTCTGCCAATATGTTGTCATGTTATAATATTTCCAATGATTTATGACTAATTTCCAATGATCTTGTGCAATCTGCATATCTGATATTGTATCAAAGTAAATTAGTTTGGCAGAATTGAGTGTTGTTAAGTTCGTCAACTGTTGAGCGGATGATGATATGCATGCAAATAACAACCACAGGAGTAATATAAAATAACTGTTGAAACTTTTGTTTGTTGTTCTTCTCACTCGATCCGCTTTTGCAGGTGCATTTGTAGAGGGCGATGCGTCATTTGTTTGTTTATCGCTCTTCAGTTCTTCTAATAGCAAGCGTGTTAATTTTGTTAAGGGCCGTTTGACGGAACCATTCTTTGTTTTCAATGTCACAACGCGTACGCGGCCATTTGTACCTGCGTGCGTTTCTGTCACTGTCTTTTGAAGGCTGCTGCCATTTATTACGTGTTTGTAATGTTTGTAAGTATTCATTGGACCACCTCTTCCAAAAATATTTGAACATTTTTTCTGTTAGCTGCCATCTAGTTTTGACGTTTATGGGTTGCATGTCAGCTGAAAGTGGGGGAGCGAGGAGTGGGCCTCCAACCAAAAAATGTCCTGGAGTAAGACAATACAGGTCGTCAATGTCATCTGTGATGGCGATCAAAGGTCTGGAGTTGAGGCAGGCCTCAATCTGTGCTAGTAAAGTCGTGAATTCTTCGAATGTTAGCTTCTGTTCACCGAGGACTCTTCGCAGATAATGCTTCATGGTTTTCACCGCTGATTCCCACAGCCCGCCGGCTGACGGCCACGATGGAGCATTAAAGTGCCATTCGATTCCGAGATTTGTTGCGAATTCGATGAGATTAGTGTTGATGTAAGTCTGTAGGGCTTCCTTATATTCACGCTGAAGTATCTTGGCCGCACCCACGAAGTTGATCCCATTGTCGCTATAAATATGTTTCGGGGTTCCTCTTCGTGAACATAGGCGCTTTAAGGCTGCCAAGAAAGATGATGTTGTCATGTCAGAGAGCAGTTCCAAGTGAACTGCCTTTGTAGCCAAGCAAATAAATATGGCAATGTAGCCTTTTAGTTTTTATTCCCCGGCCTTTATTGGCTTTGACTGCCACTTGTCCTGTGAAGTCAACTCCGGTATGTGTGAATGGTCGTGATGGTGTTATACGTGGCTTTGGTAGCTCCGCCATAGGTTGATTGTTAGTGGTCGCCTTGAAGCGGCGACATCGTACTCACTTCAAAATATGTTCTTTAACAGTTCTAATGCCTCTCAGAATCCAATATTTGCTTCGTAGATATGTGAAAGTCAGACTCATACCTCCATGTATGGTAATCTTATGAGCTTCGTCAATAAGTAACTCTGTTAGGTTGCATTTATTTGACAAAATTATTGGGTGCTTTTTCATGTCTGTCAAATCAGATCGTTGAAGTCGACCGCCCACTCTAAGTATACCCTGTGAACCCAAAAATGGACATAAATTCAAAATACGACTCTTTGAATTTATCTTGTTGTTCTTTCGTAATTGTTCCAACTTATCAGAAAAAAATATGTTTTGAGTGTGTTCATCATCAGGTGTCGCGCATTTTCCAATTCATTCAATTGTAAGTAAGTTGTAGACATTGCATTATATTCTTTTTATATCCTCATATTATATCCTTATATCATTGCATGATATTCATGTAAGTACACGTGCGGCCCGCTCCACAGAGCTATGTTTGTTTACAAGTGTCTCGATAAACGAACTTGATGTTTGAACTTGACGAAAGTTGGAATTCTTTTCTGTTCTTTGATTGCAGTCTCATATGTTTGTGATTGAGATGGTAAGATTTTCTCTTTCAACCACGAAGGTCCTTCCCACCACAGAATGTGTGACTTCAGGTGAGATGGCAGTAGACCTTTGGATGCACAATCAGCAGCGTTTTTTTCAGTTCGAACATGTTTCCAACAGGAAGCTGGCATGATTTCAACCACTTCAGTGACTCTGTTCACAAAAAAAGTTTTCCATCTTGAGACGTCTCCTTGTAACCAACCGAGGACCACAGTTGAATCTGTCCAACCGTGAATCGTGAATGTCAGTGACTTTAATGACTCTACGACAGTTTTCATAAGTCGTGATAAGAGCCAAGCCACACAAAGTTCTAGGCGCGGCAATGTAATTTTTTTTTCAATGGGGCAAGTTTCGTTTTTCCCGCTAATAGTCTGACAGTTGTGTTTCCATGATTGTCCGTAGTTTTACAGTAGATAACGCATTCATATCCGCGCTCGGATGCGTCGCAAAATCCATGTAATTCTTTTGGGTTTTGTGTATTTCCGATCCATCGTGGTATTGTTATGTCATCTATAGCGGTAATGTTATTTTTAAATGATCTCCACTGCTGCTGTAAGTGTGGTGGCAATACGTCATCCCAGGCAATATCGAGCGCCCATACTTGTTGAAATATGAGCTTTCCTTTCATTGTTATAGGTGACAGCCAGCCTAGATGATCGTATAGCTTCGACAAATCGGATAGTAATGACCTCTTGGTTATGACGTCATCGGCACTTGTAGTAGTAGCAGTGTTTTTTGTTTGTAACGTCAAACTGTCAGTGTGTGGATTCCATGTTATTCCGAGTGTTTGTTATTTTGTGCACACTTGATATCTAGCATGTTTTGATTTATTTGCTCTTGGGATAAATTTTGTAATAACCTGTCATTGCAAGGGTAAAACCAGCTCCATGTAACATGTTAGTTAGCTGTTTCTGTGCTTCTAGAGCTTGTATCAGTTCATTGTGTCCTCCCAATAAATCATCAACATACAGTTGTTTATCTAAAGTATCTGCAGCCAGTGGATATTGAGAGCCATCATCTGGAATGAGTCGTTTAATTGTGCGCATTGCTAAATAGGGAGCTGCTTTCGTGCCATAAGTCACCGTGCACAATTGATATTCCTGTAGGGGCTGGGTTACGTCATCACGCCATATAATTTTTTGAAGGTGTTGGTCTTCCTCTTGGATGCGCACTTGTCGGTAGAACTTTTGTATGTCGGCTGTGTCGACAAATCGAAAACTTCTCCAACGTATAATCATGGTTAGCAGGTCTTGTTGTAACCAGACTTTGTTTTTTGTGGGTCATTGAATACTGCTCGTAATTTTGTGGTTGTTGAATCAGGCTTAATGGCACCATTATGTGGTAGAAAAAAAGCTAGGTTTATGAGATGTAGTGCATTTCTTCATGTGTCCAAGTTGTATGTATTCATGAATAAATGTTTTGTATGTTACAGATAACGCCTCATCTTTTTTTAAGCGTTTTTCAAGTTGCCGAAATTGAGCTGCTGCCTGTGGTTTTGAAGGGCCTAAAACTGTTTCGAAATCCTGTTTCATTGGAATTTTCACTTCGTATCTACCATCTGAGTCTCTTTTCGTAGTATTCTGGTATATTTTCGCAGTATTCTTCTTTTTCAGATGTTAATGTATGACTGTTATCATTTATTTCCTCAGCTTCCCAGAACTGATAAATTTGTTCTACGTCGTTCAGCACAGCGTGACGATTGAACGTTTTCATACTGCCAAGGAGTACCCAACCCAAGTTTGTTTGCTGGGCTATTGGAGCAGGGTTAAATGGGCTGCGTAGTATACCCTCCATAACGATTTCTGTATACACACTTGCATCTAAAAGTATATCCACAGGTCTTGATATGTTGTAATATGGGTCGGCCAGTTGTATGTTTTGAATGTGTGGCCAATCTTGTTTGTTAAATGTAAAACTAGGCAAGTTGTTTAACATCTTCGTCATAACCTTGGCCTCTATTATAAATTTGTAATCACTATACATAGACTGACATACTAGTTGTATAGTACCTTTGCATTTACTGGATGTGATTCCAATGCCTGATATTGAAGCGTCTTGTTTGTGTCTTTGTGACCCGAGGCGTTGTGCAGCTGATCCTGTGATCAAGTTAACTTGTGACCTTTGATCTAAAAGGCATCTCAGTTGAATGTAAGTTCCAACTGCCGACTTGACTATTAGCTCAATTGTAGCTAAAAGTATATCGTCAAAGTTGTCCGCCATGTGAGTTGCTGTTGGTTGTGAAATAGTTGACACGGATTTTGTATATTTATTCACGTTATGTTAAGTTGCAATTAACTCGTGCAGTGTCGTATGGTGCGACTTATTACACAATTTACATATTTTATTTGAATTGCATTTCTGTGCATATATATTGCATTGTGGCAATAGAGGCAATTTTGGCATATGTTCAGTTGATTGATTGTCCTAATTTTTTCTTCCGGTGATAATTTCTGATATTCTGGACAGTAAATCAACATATGATTTGATTTGGATTGGACATGTTCTTGATGTATTTTTGAATGCGTGATATGTTCTTAGTGGTGACTTGTAGTCTTTGTTGCTTCTTAATTGTTGTTTTGTGGTTTCTCTACTAGTTTCTTGTTCCTGTTTTGTAGATATCGACTTGTTTTTTCGGTTTACAGGTTCTAAGGCAATAAATTTGCTTTCAAGAAAGCTAATCGATTCATCAAGGGATGGCAGTTCGCGCGGCTCCTTTCTTGACTCCATGTATGAAGTATATGTGTCAGGATCCATTTTCTCCGTTAAGATATATACTAGGATTGGGTCTCATGTAGCTTTGTTCACCCCCATGTGAATGTGACAATTCATGCTATTGTAAATGGCGTGAATTGTCTCCAAGCTAATGTTATGCAAACGTTTCAGTTCATATGACGTCACCTTCACTACCGGTGGTTGACCCATCAATATTTGTATTTGTTTGGTGAATAAAAGTTGTAGATTATTGTAACGATGCGTTAGCAGCTCCAAGCACGTATTATAATTGTTAGCAGATATGTTGAGATGTTGTACCAAACGTTCGGCTTCTCCTCGAAGTTTTCCCTTTAAATGTTGCATTTTTTGGGCCTCGTTCAGCATTGTATTATTGTGTATGGCTTGAGAGTACAAATCCATAAATGTGGGCCACTGTGCATAGTTCCCAGAAAATGTGGGGATGTCGATAGCCGGAATAGATTGGTGTTGGCTTGTAGTATCGTTTAACTTACGGTTCAGATTTCGTTTACTTCCTTCATACATCTGTTCGTATGTCGTGAAGTCTTGTTCGTAGTTTAAATCAGAACCTATAAGCAATTTGTCGATTTGCCAATGCACTTGGTCAATCACGTTCCATCGTGATTGCAAAGCTGTAACTTGTCCAATATTTCCCACTCCTCTGTAATATTGTCCAGGATAATGCTGCGAACAACTCTCAAAAGCGCACGAAAATTTGTTTGTCTCAACCAACAGAGCAACTCGTCGCTTTTTGAAAAACCGCCCCTCTCTTTTGTGTTAGGTTTTTCCGCCCCGTATGGGGTAATGTCACGTAATAATGTAAGTGTCTTCTCGTATAGATGATTTGTCATACTATGTGCGTTTGACGTAAAGTACTCTGCTGTCTTGTCTTCAAATTTCAAGAGCTGTAGGTGATGTTCTTCAAATTCTTTGATATATACAAGAAGCAGTTCCAACCGTCTTTCAATGTAATCCGCCGTTTTCCGAGACGCAGAATCCTTTTTGATATTGGAATCCATTTTGCGGTACATTCAGCAATCAATTCTTGACGATGCAGGAGAGTAGCCATGTCATTTGTTGAATCCATGATGTTGTATGTGCAGTTTACACGAAGTTTTTATGTGAGTTAAAACTGTATTTCACTGTAGGTTTGGTTCTGTGTAATTGCTTACGCACTCCACGATATGTGCACCTCCTCAATCTAATCCGGCTCGAAGGACCAGAATGTTGGGGCAAGTGCCCAACGTATGTAATGTATAATGTTCGTAAGTATGTATGTTGATGGGAATTGTATGATTCCCTGAGTACACCGTTCGGTTGAGGTAGGTTGATGCAAAATATGTAAGGCGCCGTACTGTCCGAAGGTCTTTATTGTACTAAAAATAAACGTAATTGTACATAAAATGTAAGCGCGACAATGCGCGCGATCAGCAACATATTTAGGTTAAGTTACGACATATCTAATGTACTGCTCGTACAAACATTAACGACGTTTTTGGATTTTCCGTTCGATGCCCAGCTGCCTGTTTTTGGCCTGAAGTCAGCTGTTTGGAAGCCAATCGTAATCAAACCTCCCCTGCAGTCAGGTTTCCCAGGATTGCAATGCAAACGTGTGTTTGCATCAGTACAATCGCTCGTTAGCATCGATGTAACCGTCTATAAATAGCTAGTGTCGCGATGCAACAGCATGTTTCACAAACGCGTGTTTACATCGTTGCTAAAAGATGCCGTTTGCAACCGCTTTAAGTGTGCGTTCCCATTATGTCGTGACGACAGATAGTCATACACATAGAACATCGCGATTAACTGTCGTTCACGTCTTTTATGACATTACGACTATGACTGTCGTGACAATGGGAAGAGCTAGAACGACAGCCGTCAGACGATAAATAATATATATATAATAAATAAAACGTCACGATGAAAATGTGACAACAGATAGTCGCAGCTTCAAACGATTTTGTCGTACAAACGACATGGCGGTTGCTGTGAACCGATAAATTGTCGTCACGATCTAGTAGGAACAACTCATCGAGTATATAACCAGAAATAGAGACGAATTTAAGTTGTTTGAAAACTATTCTTCCAAATGACAACTAGTGACAACTGCACTCCGATAGGCGAGCCCGAATTCGAAATATACTTTAGAGATATTATCGAAATCGATAGTAAATATCGACGCCTTACTTTCTCAAACACTTTGTATATATAAAGCTACAAGTTTAGACTCACTTAGAAAAATAGAACGTATACTTTCCGATATGGTGGAAAAAAGATATTTATACCGCTGTACGCGGATAGGCTCCAAGGCAAAGAATCAAACATGAGAAGACCTAAATGTGGAAAATGTAAACGAATGATCAACGGCCTGCAAAAACTTAAAAAATACATGGGAGGGATTTTTGTGCATTTTTGTAAGATACACCCAGGTCAATTTCCGCGGGAAGTAAAAAATGTTCGAAATTCAAATAAACAAGATGGCCACCATACAAATTTCAAAGCCTCCTCTCACGGAAACTATTAGAGATAGGTAGGAGGTGCTCGAAGGAATGTCATAGAGGGGAACACTGGTCAACTGCCTGGGTTAAAAATAATTCAAGATGGCGATTTCAAAATGGCGGCCGAAGAAAAACTTGCTTCGATCCGGCTGAAAATTGGCATGCGAGAGTCTTTAGGAGTGCTTAATCATTATTTTGGGGTCAAAAATTTCTTTTCGCCATTTTTTAATATGGAAGCATAATAATAAACATACAAGCGTTCGTTGGCGGCAGAAAAAAAATTGCTCAGATCCCTTTGAAAATTGGCGTATGGAGGTCTCTAGGGGTGCTTGATAATAATTTGTGATCAAATTGGTTTTTCGCCATTTTTAAACATGGCCGCCATACAAACTCTTTTAGCGGCAGATAAAAATTTGCACTAATTCGATTGAAAATGGACATGTCGGGGTCTTTATGAGTGTTTAATAATAATTAGCGGTTAAATTTATTTTTCACCATTTTTCAATATGGCTACCATACAAACTTTTTTGGCGATAGATACAAATTTCTTCTAATTCGACTGAAAATGACATGGCATCATAATTTAGGGTAAAAGTTTTGTTTCCGCTGTTTTTCGATATAGCCGTAATTTATTTATGTAACTTGCTTTTCTCGGACTGAAAATTGGCACGAAAAGATTTCTAAGATAGTTTGATAATAATTAGTGGTAATAATATTTTTTTTATTAAAGAGCTATTTAATTTTTTTAAAAACAATGTTCTAAGTGCCAAGGCCGCAGGCCGAGGTCCGCTGAGGGCGAATATCGAAGCGTCCGCACGCCTTCGTATGGAGGTAATTTATATACGGAGGCGTAATAGATTAAGAGTACAAGATCTCACAATTGTAAAAATGTAAGGCATACTACCCGATTTAGTAGAAATGAGATACTTATTCTAGCTTTGTTGTATCTCAACCATATCTGTTAAATTCCATTTTCTTGAAAGCTATGCCAAAGAGAAGTATTTAGGGGGAAAAAATACCAAACTATTGCGGAATTTCCTGTACTATGAATACCAAAACAACGATAATCCAGAATACTCAGACCAAAACCAACTTAGAAATGTTCGTTTTTTAAATTGGCCCAAATCGGGAATCGACCTCCTCATCAAGCGCCCGTAGCACTAACTGCTGTGCCACCGAAGAGCATGAGCACACCCCGAAAACTGAACCCGACCACGCACCGCAGGCCGAGCCCGACCCCACCGTAGGTGGGGTACAGGGCTCGTATCTTATAAAGAGTCATTGTTCAGGAGATGGCAAAAATTTCTATTTATTTTAAATTTCTTATCAAAGATGTTAAGTTGGATGCATTACTTTAAGAGTAGGTAAAAGCCAATATGTGAATATGAAGGAAATTTGATTTAAAATCATC
>NW_020653337.1:13247657-13280157 GCF_003589595.1 Hyposmocoma kahamanoa
TTTTTTTTTTTTTTTTTTTTTTTTTTTATTCGGTTCACAAAACTGGATACAATTCAAATTTCAGATAAAAGCGTTTGGTTGATATTATGTTACAAGAAGAATGTACCCTACTAGACGTGAACACAACATGCTTAAATAATAACAATGCTTAAATAATAATATTAATTAAATTACAGTGATTATACACTTGTCTCTGATGAAAACAGGATAACAAGAACACAAAGTGCACTTAGCTTTTAAGGCAATTCCTAATTGAGTTCCTAGCTGAGGCCTCAGAACCAAAGAATATGTCAAAATCAAATCTGACAGCATTGTACGAGGAGCACATACGATAAAGTGGACAGTGTTGACCAAGATTCGTCTTACAATTAGGAAGCGAGAAAGTTTTACGATTATGTAGGCGGCTACCGGGACGGTGGACTGACAGGCGCAAACTCTCAAGGATATCAGGTGCGTCTATAAAACCATGAATAAGTTTGAATAAAAACATCAAATCAAGGGATTTTCGACGCTTTTGGAGTGAGGACATTTTAAAGTAAGAGAGACGCGACTCATAAGAGAAAAGGTGTTTAGACTTTAAATTATTAAACGTTAGGTGATAGAGAAAACGTTTTTGAATACGTTCAATTCTATCAGAATGAACCTGGTAACCTGGGTTCCAGACAGTGGAACAGTATTCCAAAATACTTCGTATTAAGCTGTTGTATATTAAAATGGATATTGTGGGTTCGTTAAAAATTTTCATTTGTCTGGATACAAAACCAGTCAACCTTGAAGCTTTACTGGTAATTAAGTCTACATGATTACGAAAACTTAAGGTAGCGTCCATGACGACTCCCAAGTCCCGAATGCAAGTAACCTCCGTCAAGGGTATATGGTTAATAAAATAAGTGACTGCTAAAGGCCTCCGGCGCCTGGTAAACTTAATGTGTTGGCATTTATTTGTGTTTAGCATCATAGCATTATTACAACACCACAGATGGACTCTGTCAAGATCGTCCTGAAGTAACTGGGCATCACCAGGCGAGTCAATAGCTCTGTAAAGCTTCAGGTCGTCAGCATACATTTTGAATTTAGAATGCAATGAAAAAGTAATGTCGTTGACGAACATCAGAAAAAATAGGGGACCTAGATGGGAGCCCTGGGGCACACCGGATGGCACTGCTATCACTTCGGACCTAAAGCCACAAACCGTAACCAGCTGAGATCTATTGCGTAGGTAAGATTCACACCATCTTAACAGCGAACCGTGAATTCCCATCTGTTCCATCTTGTCAAGAAGAACATCATGATGCACGAGATCAAACGCCTTTTTAAAGTCGGTGTACACTGCATGCACCTCACCGCCCCCATCCAGAATATCTGATAAATCTGATACATATGCCACCAGATTCGAGGAAGTTGATCTATGTGGCAAAAATCCGTGCTGGTTTTTGTTAATTAAGTTTTTTCATATGGAAGTACATTTTTTTTTGCATGAGCGATTCCAAAATTTTGCCAGCCGTAGATAAAATTGAGATTGGTCTATAGTTGGCAACATCCTGCGAACAACCCGATTTGTGAATAGGTATGATGTGTGCTGTTTTCCACTTGCTTGGAAAAATACCAAGTCGCAAGGACTTATTGTAGATAATGCAAAGTGGTCTGTACAAAACTTCAGCACAGCTTTTAAGAAAGTAAGCTGGTATCAAATCGGGTCCGGGCCCCTTGTTACAGTCAAGACATTCAAGAAGCTTGAGCACCTCATCCTCAGAAACCACAACATTACTGAGAGGAGAACTGTGCTGATAAGCACTGACTTTATCCTTACATAAAATTGGCGGATTGGAATCACTATAAACGGATTGAAAATGTTTAGAAAAAAGGTTACATATACTTTGGCCACCCGTGACATAGGAATTACCCAGATACATCTCGTGGGGGATGGTGGACTCATTGGATTTACGACCTTTACAAAACTTCCAGAAATATTTCGGGTTAGCTTGTAAGTGATCCAAGGCTTTTTTTTTGAAGATTTTGTAACATTCTTTTATCATATTGTCACATCTCGTTCTCAACATACTGAATGTTACTTGATCCAATGGGTTGCAATATTTTTTGAATTTTTTATGATATTTCGCTTTTTCTTTTAGTGTCTTAATCAGTGGTCTAGAATACCACACTGGGTATTTACTGTCACGGGTAAAGTTGATATTTATAAGAGCTGTATCACTAATGTATTACCAGGAACGTATGGCACTTATTTCGTCTCAATTTCTGGTTACATACTCGATGGAACAATTAGACACGACAGTCGTTAAACGAAAACGTCCACGACACAGTCACGCCGAATAGTCGTGAAATGGGAACAGGCTACACGCGACAGTCGACAGTCATTTAACGAAAAAAAAACCGTTATGACGTGATGGGAACGCATCATAAGACCTACGAAGGATTGAAAATATTGAAAGTAAATTGAAACAGAAATAAAATTCACACGACAAGGACAGAATTAGGAACGTAGGTTAATTTTGTTTAAATAATTTGATGTTACAAAAAATGTTTCCCAGTGCTATTACAAATAGGTATGTAAAGGTACCAATTAATAAATAACGCGAAATTTTGGTATGAGTACTGTCTCGGGACCGTCTGCATGTTTATTTGCTAATAACCAGGCAAAATATGTCAAGTGAATTTGATTTTACGCTGTATGTACATGTCTTGTTTACAATGCAGTCTGCTCGTGGAAAATTTTTGAGATCTTAATTATATAACCACCAGCTACATGAAATCCACCCTGGTATTAATTAAACAGTGGCTAGTGATTTGTGATGTGCTTAAAATTTTAAAAGATGTTAACGATGTCACTGCATTAGAAAATTTTTAGTAAATATAATATTGGGATAAAGCGTTTACAGACACATTAAGCCTCATGTTTTTATTACCTACGAAGAACAAATCATATCGCGAAAAATTTACCATATTTTATTTTAATCAGTTGTGTTAATTCAAAGGATTAACGAATAATGATGTAATCGCATATGAAATTAAATTACCCAATATAAAAAATACTGATATATAATGAATGCTGTATGTTTGTATATATAACGTGATATATTTTTTCGACGTTACGTGTTCTTGAAATTTTGTGAGAAAAAAATATGTTACACATATACATATTTAATGAAAGTAAGAATCTGAAACTTCTGTAACATTCTTCAAAGCAAATAGCGAAATATGGTTATATTAAACAAGAACTATTTTATTACATAAAAACACATAAATCTTATCAAAAGGTCATGAAAAAAGATGTAGTAGTGGATACGTCAAATGGATACCATAATAATATGTAGTTGTAAATAAATAATAGGTATGTATCGTTTCCAAGTATCAGTTTTTGTTTTATTAACATCCTATTTAAGAGCCAGGTGGACCTCACGGTTCCTTGAGTTCTTTCTAGCTGTTCACTTTGATGTTCTTCTTTATTTGTTCACCGTACGCCATTCTTGGTCTTCCTCTCTTTCTTCTACTTTCTATTAATTTCCCTTCAACATTTTTCCCCTTCTGTTCTCTATTGTATTTAAAATTTCTTTCTTCCCTAACCCATTTAAAACTTCTTAATTTTTTTTCAATTAATTTTATTTTTTCTATTCGTTCATGTGGTTTTTGCTTTATTAACAATTTAATTTAATTTAATTTCAAGGTAGATCTATGTCTGTCATTCAAGTTCCTAAGGGTTTGAAGTACGAACTGAATGTACACTTTACGAACTGATAACATTTATCAATGAATTAAACTCATTGTATTGATATACATATTATGCGTACCTAGCACATTTTATTATTATGATTTTAGATTTGGCTTTTGGATTTCTATCAGTGAGTAAGAACTTGTAGCTTTATATATATATATATAGGTGTCAGTGAGGTATGCAAGGTTGTAAATAAGAAAAACACAGTGTGGTTAGATTATCTGCTGAAGTTAATAAATAAATAAAATGAAATAAATAAATAAATTAAATAAATTAAATAAATAAATAAGTTAACCTTAGATTGTGTAAAACCAAAGGACTTGTGAACAATAAAAGCATTAATTATTTTATCTACACACATATCATAAACCCTCTACGATGTGTTAAAAAACCGCAAATTACGACCAGCATAAGGATAAACTATTTTGTAAGAACAAATTTCTTATCTGTGAAAATATCAATACTGCTTAATAACATCAAATTCGATTTAATTATTAGATTCAAATTTCGAACATCTCTCAAAAACAAAACAATTTGATTCCACCTCAATTCTAATATCAGTCGAGATGAAGTTTTAGCTTCTTGATTCCTTAGACTTTTTCCATCCTCTAAGCTTGATTCGAAATGAAATGTCAATAGCAAACAATTTTGACAAATTTCACACTTTACTTGATGTCGAACGAGATGATAGTTGGGGCCGACTCTAGTTTGTCCATGGCTTAAAAAAAATCGGTTGCGTGTCGGGTCGCCATATCTGAGGTCCCGGATTCGATCCCTTCCTTGCCAATGTAGAAAAATAACTTTTCTATATTATCTCGGATCTGGTGTAGGGTAAGGTTGCGTTAGTCGTACCACCGCCTAAGTCGTACTCCAGTGATATTTGGTCTCACATGCATGGTATGTAATATCTAGTAATATAAATTTGAACTATTAAGTTAAGCGAGTAAACAAAAACAAACTTACGGCCGGCTGATGTTCGTGTTGGGAAAAATATGGAAAAGTAAGTTTTTGCACTGTTTTCTTTAAAATTTCTCATTCATTCGGAAGCTATTCCAAGGAGCAATATGGTGGTATACAAATTTTTTTGGTATTCGTCTATTTGTGACGTACTTTAGCTTTATTTAAGCACAAGCAAACGGCAGATCTTTTTATGTTATATCAGTAATTTTGATTTGAAATTTTGCGTACCTGTGGAAAATTCCTTAATCGTACTGGTACGACTTAGGTATTTATGAAAATTATTTCTTAGTTTTTTCAGCTAAATAATATATTTGTGTACAACAAAACAAATTTTTTAGTGTCTTTATTATATAATATGCCTTAATTTGATTACCGAAGCATGTTAATTTTATTTCATTAGAATTTCTAAGTTCATTTCAGGAGAATTTTAATTATATTTCAGAAATCATTTACTTATAATTTTATTTCAGCTGAAACTATAATTTTATTTCATTATAATTTATAGTTCTATTTCTTAAGAGCTTAAATTTTTTGTTTTCTGTGTTCTCTTACACATGAGATTTTGGGATTGTTCTCTCCCTTCAAAAATATTAAGAATTATTTGATTTTAACCACCCTTAGTACCTGTTTCTAGATTTTAATTGTTATTATGATCTCTTTTTATTGGTACTGTACTATACAGTTTATGACGTCCTGACTGAAGTGTTATTCTAAGTACGATTTAGGTTATAGGTGGTACGAATTAGGCGACCAGGTACCTAAATCGTACCAAAGGTGCCTTTTGAAAATCTTGTCAATACCTGACTCAATAAACGTTTTAAGTATTTTCATTAAAACATCCTGATAGTAAAATAAATAAAGATCCCGTAGACGCTAAAGGTTTTGTTTAATATCGAGTTCTTAGGTTTTCGCGATTGTTACACATAGGAAATGAAACTAATTTTTCAAACAAATATAGGCGATTTAAATCCGGAAAAATAGTTTCATTTCCTATTTCTTTCATTCCTATTTATTTCACAACGCGATTAAAAATATTTTTTTAAGGCAATTTTGGAAAAAATCAGTGATATGAATTTAATGTAAAGTAGTGAAAAAATTCGGCGAGCATACTTTTCTGTAAGATAGCCCAGAAGATAGAAAAGAGTTCACCGTGTGAAGAAATTGTGCAACCAATGGTCGACGGCAGACGGAATGCAACAGGGGCACCACTTTAACGCACATCGGCGCAGCGGCACATGGACATCGTTTGCGAAGGCACGATGTTTCGAGGATTCACCTTCTTGCCTTAGATGTTGTGACTATAGCCAAGAGAAAGTAACGTGACTTTCGACAAGAAGCTGGAGATGAATGGCAGCACCTACTCCAAAAAGCTCTCTCGGGAGGATACAAGTGCTTACATTTTACGTTACTGGGCTGATGAAGAGGCGACGAAATCATTACCATCAAATTCGCAACATGTGTACAGATAGCTACGGTTCTCAGAAGTTATCTTGCACGATTGCATATCGAAGCATAGCAACTTGCGAGTGAACGAATCATGGTACCGTCTTGCGATAAGTTCATACTTTGTAAATTGAGTATCTAGGAACATGCATTATTATCGGAATTTGCTTACTTAAATTTGTAATGCAGTTTGTTGTTAATGTAATTTGGTTCTTTGTAATTTCAAAGTTTTGTGTGAATTTTGTTTTCAAAAATGTTGTAGGGGAGGAATATTGTGGGGACACATTTAGCATTGTAATAATTTTCAATTGGTACGCGCCCCGCGCGCTACCAGTCGTTCCCTCATCGCCGTCCGCATAACTTGTGTAATAAAAAATGTAATTATATTTCGAGTCAAAATTATACGGTTTCCACGTGGAATATCACTATGTTATTAATTCGCCATGCAGAAGACCACACATTACACCCTAAAGTTCTTTAACACATGGAAGTAATATTTTGAAAGCCTATTTGAAAAAATGAACACGGTACAGGGATTAGTATAAACCGAGAGAAATATGAAATTGTACTAAGAATTTTTTTTAAATTATTTATTTCAAGAAAAATACAGAAATAAGCATAAACAAAATTCTGAAAGCAGAAGCCTGAAGAAGGTTTTGTTGTCAGCATACCTTATACTGTATACTGCACCGCGTTTTTAATAATGTAGATACTGACGGACAGACACGTATGAACAGATTGGCGTAAAACCGAGATTGTATCTCCCAACAAAGGAAAAATGGACTGTAGAAATTATTGAGGTAGAAGGTCCCTTTGTGCAATTGGCAAATTATATGTAAAAGTTACCACTGTGACGGTTGTGAATGAAACTAAAGGAAAAAATGTAATGCACAAGTCGAATTCAGGGAAATAAGAGAACGTATGGATCAGATATTGTCATTAAGGTTCAGGACTGAAAAAATAAGGTGTTAGGTAGGGCAAGCTTGCATAGCTGAATTTCCGTTGCTGTTCGACTAGTCCATAGATAATTATATATTTATATTTGTTAAACAAAACACCACATTACCCCGTCAGCAGAACCGATTACTCCCACTAGTTTTGTTGTACAGTTCTGTTGGCAGAACTAGGTATTGGTATTTTTCTTCCCATTTGTTCTGTCAATAGACGGTTCTCTTCACAGAACTGCTGACATTTTTCTTCCCCACTAGTTCTGTGAATGGCTAAGTTTCAGAACAGATGCACTGCAGTTATGCAAAAAGCATTTTAAGTAAAAGGGATGAAAGTAAACTTTGTGAGCAGCCTAGTCAAAAATTGCGCGTCCCAACCCTGATAGACGACAGTGAATGTTGAATACAGTAGAAGAAGCATGTAAGTAAGTTAAATGCTGTAGTAAAGAGAACGTTGCGCAGAGTATGTGGTGTAAATCTTAAAACAGTGTTATACATTTATGAGTGTCGTGTAATGTGCGTTTGCGGTGTGGAAGATGATGAGATCACTAACTAGGGCGGAAAAGGAAATGCTTCAATGGTTTGGCTACATGAAAAGGAACTCAATATTCAAGTTGAATAATTGCAAATATTTATAGAGAGCACTGAAGGGACCAATTGGGTAAGGCGACCTCGGTGTCTATATATGTATATATATATTTGTATATATATATATATATATTTATCTAAGTTACATTGAGAATGTTCTTAAAAGATCATATCAAAGTATAAACAGGGGTATGTGAAAAGGCTAATGCGAGCGAAAGATTTCTGTTAAAGCGAAAGTAGTTTGATATTGTGTAGCAGGTGAATGTCTATAGTGCATGAGTATCACGTGAGTGACAGGCGCGATGGTGTGTACGAGGTTTAAAAAATGATACAAATTCAACCGAGAGTGTAATAAAGTTCGGAAAGCTAATTCTCAACTGTCATAAAATAGGTATGCCTGTCTGTGTAAATAAGCAGTTGAAGGCACGTACGTAACACCTATGAGAGATGGTTTCATAGGTATTTTAGGATTAACTTTTATAAGATCACGTCTATATTTAGAAGAAAATTTCTGCACACAGCACTCTGTTTCTTCACTCGTTTACTAAAATAATAAAATCTCCGTAATAAAATCTAAGCGTTTGCGATGAACTCACAAGCCAGGTCATTCATGAATTTTCCACGAGCATTGAATCTGTTAAACTGAGACTGTAATTCGTTGCTACGATTTTAGTGCCATTGATATGAAGCAGATCTAATATTGGAGGGTACGGCCCACCCTTGATGGGTTAGAGCCCGCTATTATTCAGTGCTGTTGTAGGCTGGCTGCGATTCGGTCGCCGCTGTCTCAGTCCGTTCCTTATTTTAGACGTGTCGCGCGTTTCCCGCTCATTTTATATGATTCTATAAAATTCCAGTGTTAAATAAAGGTGACTAAATTAAAGTGTGACTGAAGTATTTCTATGATTATTGAATTTTGAATCGAATTTTTACGTTATTATCAATGTACTTCCAAGTGCAAAAAGTTATGGAAAAAGTTTTTTAATTTTGTTAAGGGTCGCATATTAGGTAAGTTTGTTTAGATATAGGTATATAGTCTAGGTAGTCATGGAGTCTTCTCTATAATAAAAATTCTAAAAAGTCCATAGAAGCATTACGTACAGTTTAAAAAAGCTAGAACTTTATTATTATGGGGCGTTCGATAGGGATAGAAGAGAGTACTAAAATATAATTTAGTACAATATAAATTAAAATAACAGTTATATCTTTTTATCTAAATAACATTATGTTACAAAAATTAAAATAAATAAAAACAATATCACATGTTTTTAAAAGGAGAAATTACGATAAATGACCACACCCTTATCGAATAGGTATGGAACAATTAACATTTAGTACTTTATATTGGACGCGTTAGGTTTCTTTTCCAGGTATTTCTAAATTTATATTGGTGACTGTAATAAATGTACCTTCTTCAATAAAGACGCGACAGCGACAAATACCATTCAGATTTTTTAACCGACTTCAAAAAAAGGAGGAGATTCTCAATTCGACTGTGTTTTTTTTGTATGTATGTTACGCGATAACTTTGGCATTTGTGCACCGATTTTGATGATTCTTTTTTTGAACCTTACCTCCATAGTGGTCCCATTTCATTTTGAAGGAAATCATCCACCTCTAAGGATGGCTGTTGACGCATAAAGACTCATTTTTATAAATAGCCCCTAAATTTTATTATAAGGAGCAATTATTTTAATGGTTGATTTTGCTATTCTCCGATTCAAGGCATTTTTCTATCTCAATATATGTATTATAAGTAGTGAGAACCGATTTTTATTAACTCCTATGTTAAGTTCTGTGCATGGTCCTAGACCGAAGCCGTTTTTGTCAACCTTAATTCAAGAACATATAAGCTTCAAATCAAGAAAATAAGTGAACTTAACTGCTAGTCGTCAAGGTCGTGGATGTAGGCTGGTGAAGGTGTACATAGCCCTTACTCTAAGTTTCACGACTAAGGCTACCCACATTGAACTGTTGGTGACTTGTGAAGCAATAATTATTTATTTGCATTGCGCAGATTCATTGGGCGTAGGGGGAAACCCAAAACCATATTTTCCAACAATGGTCTATCATTTGTTGATGCTTAGAACAACCTTTCAAAATTTTTAAAAAGAAATTGTGATTCGCTGAATTCTGGGGTCACCAATGAAGAAATAAATTTCTGTTTTATTTCAGCTTATTTAGCTGTTTTATTCGCCACATCTCGGAGGTCTATGGGAGACTGGTGTAAAGTCGAACAAATATCATTTACAAAGAATGTTGAGCAATTGTAACTTAACTTTTGAAGATCTTTATACAGCACTTGTCCAAATTAGCATATAATAACGCATACACTCATCGTAGTCCCGCACTAAGAAAACCCTATGTCGCGGGTGCCATGGACACTCACATAGACAACCACAAATTGCACCCAAACACACGAGAGATATAAGTGTAGGCCATACAAATATTTCTCCCGACCCGAGACCTCTGCGTAGCAGTCATGTTAACCGTTCGGCCACGGAGGTAACTGAAGCAATCCGCAATTCACGACCACTTACCCCTCTCTCGAGCGTTCCAGAAGACCTAATGCCATTGATACCAGGACATTTCATCATCGGTAGACCGCTCACTTCATTGCCAAGCCAGAATTATCAAGATGTGCCAAACAATCGCTTGAATCGTTTCCAGATTCAAAAATTTCGACAACATTTTTGGTGTAGATGGAGCAGAGAATATGTCTAAGAGTTTCAACTGAGGACTAAATGGCTTACTTTTAAAGACGCACCGTTATAATGGAAATAGGGTCGAGCTACAACTCGTGTTTCCTGGCACCAATGGCTTGAATAGAGTGGCAGATATCAAAACTTCTACAGGAATTGTAAGTAGATCCTGTGTTAAGTCCCGTATAGTGGCGAACTAGGGGATGAATCCAGGTTTGCGCGCTTTCCGATAACCGATTTCAATAAAACTTGGCAAATAGATGTAATTCCACGAACTTTTGAGGGCGGTTTTTTTAGTACTCTTTACTGAGATTATTTTGAGATGAGAACAGAGAGTACGAGAGCGATGCTCTAACAAAGATAAGAAGTAGATAACAAAAAATTTCATTTTCTCTGTTACAGTTTGTCGAAACGACCTTCAATGGCCAGTTTGAATATTTTGTTGACATTTATTGTTGTTTTCAGAATGTACATTTTTCGGTTATTACAATAAAACTACCCATTTGAATTTTTTAATGCGATTGTAGGATTACTTGAAAAAATACAACACAGATAATATGCGGCTAAATCTACAAATCAATATTTCTTTAAATTTTTATTACATTTTTGTTTGAAATAACAACATCTTTCGAAGAAAGAATGTTAATCGAGTCTTAATCGAACTCCTAAAAATAAATGTTTTTTCCCATTTTCATCATATATTTATAGAAAAAAATACGTAAGTTCTGTATGCTTGGTAACGCAGGAGATAATATTCCAGATAACAAATAATATTCCATAATCCTGAATATTTTCTTGAAGATTGATCGTGGCAAATATGACTGTTATAAATCAAAGCTAGAATAAAAAAAATCAAAACTTAGTTTCTTTTTTAGGATAATAGGATCGTACAAGTTCTGGTTTAGGCACAGAGGCACAGAGGCTGAGAAAAATTTAAGTTTTTCATGAATACTTTAAGAAATAGTTCACAAAATTCGCGGCACGTCTTCAAATAGATAAAACTAGTATAAGATGACTGTCCTAATATCGATTTGGAAGAGGATTAACAGTAGGTGCTTTTCTTTATTTTTTTGATGTTTAGTACACAGTGTTTAGTAACAGTAAGTCCTTTTGAAAGAGTTCGTTCTGAGAAGTTCTGCCACCTTACCTATTTTTGCCGCCAAGCAGTAATTTGAGCATTACTGCGTTTCGGATTTGAAGAGTACGGGTCTTGATGAAATTACAAGCACATGGGACTTGTCAACTTAACGACTGTAGTGACAGTGCCCTTCATGTCTATGCGCCCTAGACACAAGGTACGAACAAGTTGTGCGTTTGATAATAAGCTACTTGCCTATTCATAACAGTTGCAGTGCCACTCAGAACTTTAAATTGCAAAAACCTGAGGAGCACTGCCTCTGCGCCCGCCACTCTGAGACATAAGTTGTTAAGTCCCATGTGCTATAGGCACTGTCACTGTGTATCATAAAAAAGGTAAAAAAATTGGACTTAAGCGACTCGATATCTTTTAAGATTACATAGTCATTGCTCACCACTTCTGTATTACGTTGATAGATAGATAAAATAGAAACGCAAAACATTGCGTTTCGCGTTTCAATATTAATATTCAGTATTAATATTAATTTTGCAGTATTCCTTGGGACCATATTCCTCGGGACTGGTAAGGATCAATTTTCAAAACGAATTTAATTTAAATTCGCTCTGTTTTAGTCGAATTGGCGATAATTTAATTTTGTTTTCTTGTGAAAGTGTTCGTCCAGGGAAGTACTGCCATCTTACCTATTCCTGCCGCCTAATAGTAATGTGAGCTTGGGTGATGGAAAAATTTCAAGTTAGTGGTCAGTAGGTATAGTTATTTCAACCACCGGAGTTATTCCCAAAGACCTACACCAGTAATTCCCTGAACCTAGCACCAAACGTAGTTAACAGCCTCCGTGGCCGAATGGTTACCATGCCGGACTGCCATGCAGAGGTCCTGGGTTCGATTCCCAGACCGGGAGAAATATGTGTATGGCCTACATTTATTTCTCTCGTGAGTTTGGGTGTAATTTGTGGTTGTCTATGTGGGTATCCATGGTACCCGCGACACAGGGTTTCCGTAGTGCGGGGCTATGTAGAGTGTGTGCGTTATTATTATTATTATAGTTGTACGCCACCTCTTACAGAAAACAGCCATCCTAAATACTTGTTGCATTGTCAGAAGGTTCATGCAGTTGGAAGAGGACGAAGTAGACTCCTATCGCGTGCGCGGCGGCAACGCGGTCTCCGCTCGGCGACCGCGCGGCGACCGCGCGGCGGCCGCACAGGGTGAGCGCGATGAAATTCGTGTCGAATAAATGCGCCCTAAAGGGGAAAGAGGCAAACGGGATAATTATATTTAAAAAAATTTGTTTTTTTTATATAATATTAATGGATAATGTAAAATAGATGTCAATAATAATAATAATAATAATCGAATCCGAGATCGTCGGTTATGAGATTCTATATCCCGTGGAAGTGTGGAGGTAGAGGCCTATTGAGTATCAAAACCATACACAACCGCGAGATATGCAATCTCAGAAACTACAATTCGTGGAGAGGTTGTCACATGTGATAAAGGACTAACTACCTTATCGTTGGCCAAAGAGGGTTGGCGAGACCCGGTGGTGCTTAGCACCTCTGACCGCGAGTCCGTATGGAAAGAGAAGGAACTCCACGGTACTCCAAGGTACAAGGTACTCCACGAATCCTTTATGGACCGTAAAGCCTCCCTACATTGGCTGCGTTTCGTGGACCTCTTTGGGGAAACCGAAGGTTTTGTCTGTGCAATACAGGATCAGGTTATCAAGACGCGGAACTATCGGAAACATATCCTAAGGACAGTACAGTAGACATTTGTCGGGCATGTGGCCGTTCCGGAGAGTCACTTAGGCATATTGTTTCCGGTTGTTCCGCTCTTGCTAACACTGAATAATTGCACAGACACAACCAGGCAGCCAATTAAACTAAGACCTCGCTCTGAAGTACGGACTCGTGCAACAGAGGTTGCCATATTACAAGTATTCACCGGAGCCAGTACTCGAAGATGACCGCACCAAAATCTATTGGGATCGATCCATTATCACGGACAGGACTATTCTTGCCAATAAGCCTGATATTGTGATATTGGATCGATCGCAGTCGAGGGTATTTCTTGTGGACGTTACCATCCCGTTCGTCCTAGTCGATACGGCACGTATTGTTCGCCGGTTCTTAGACCTGAGTCCCTGACACCGGCCGACTGTGCCATTGCCGGGAAATACCGCCTCTCCCATATAAAAATTCAAAATTAACCTTTTAGGCCTTGGGAGAGGCGAGAGTCTAAAATAGATACAATAATAATAATATATATATATAATAATATAAATAACGCACGCACTCATAACCTCGCAATAGGGAAACCCTATATTACTCACGTAGACAGCTATAAATTACACCCAAGCACACGAGATAAATAAATGTAGGCCATACAAATATTTCTTCCGGTTTGGGAATAGAACCCGGGACATCTGCGTGGTAGCCCAGCATGATAACCTTTCCACCATGTCCATGTCCGTGCTCAAAGGATTTAAAGAAAGAGTTTGTGTCTATAAAGAGTGATGTTAAGGTCAACTTATTATAATGAACCTAGCTAGTGTCACTAAAAGAAAAGGGCATTTTTTCCTTGCATTCAAGTTGAAGATATTTAAAGAATGTTATTAGCCCCATCTCGATAGAGTCACGACAAATTAAACGCTTTTAAGGCATATTGCGTTGCAGTAAACGTAAATTACCTAACGTATGGATTAAAGGCGCCTTCAATTTAAACTCCGGAAAACGTGCCATTGATGCGCGTAGCGCGTGCTTTTGGAGTACGATCCAATATTTAATGATGTTTTCTTATACATTGTTCTTTGGACTCAGTTCCGCCATGGGTTTTGACGATGAAGTATTTCTTCTAAAACGATGCCTCATGACGCGTTGCGTTGCGATAACTTTGCGTTGTGACGCTTCGTTGTACTACATACAAATATCACGACATGCCACACGGTGCGTTGAAACGGCACATCACCGCAATCAACTTTGTAGTTACCTTTATTTTGTTTTTATTTAACTTTGCTATAATCACAATATACCTACAAGGTTATACGAGTATAAATCTTTCTACGCGTTTTTCTATTCCGGTCGATTGGAATAATCGGCTGAACCGTTACCTCATACTGCAGGATATATTTATTTTAAAATTATATAAAAAAATCCAAGTTGAACTTCATTCATCGGGGTCTAGTAAAAAATAAATATGTACACATCTCTAGCTGTGACTACAAATTGAACGTCAATGACATGGTACTCTGTGTTGACATGCGACTGCGGCCCTGCGACTGTGCTTCTATAAATAATATGTAACTTTGTGGCACTTCAGATGCACCGCTGCAGCGCTTCTACCGCGTCTAATTTCAACGGGCGGAACACTATTATCACTGTATTACAGTATCTTCCCCATTATTTTGTTTTTAGTCTGTTTTTTCCGATGTGTACCGAGAGCTTTTAATTCCAGATAGTTAGGCACAAAGGGAACCTTACATGGAGTCATCGTTCCAACATAACGAGCCTATATTTTTTATGTGATAGATACAACTTAATGTACCTACTTAGATTGGTAAAAGTGTAATTTTTAGTGATAATGTACTTTTTTCCAAGCTTTGGTATTGTCTAAGCCAGAAAGTGTTAAAAAAACGTGTTATATACTCAAAGAAGAAAACTCGATAAGTTTGGAAATTATGTCTCATCCGAGTGTAAACTTAGTAGTAAATAATGCCTCATCAAAGTTGGTGAACTGTTTTATAGTAAAGAATTAAATATCGTGAACGCACTTACTTTAGATGTATCTAACGTCTAAAGTAAGTATATACATATATCATCAATTCGAGACGAATTGTCATCATCAACTCATTTATACGTTTGTCGGTTTAGATCATGGTCTGACAG
The DNA here is from genome assembly GCF_003589595.1 of Hyposmocoma kahamanoa. NCBI lineage: Eukaryota > Metazoa > Arthropoda > Insecta > Lepidoptera > Cosmopterigidae > Hyposmocoma > Hyposmocoma kahamanoa. Next base: position 13,263,014 of record NW_020653337.1, read on the forward strand.
GCTGGCCCAATGAGTGTTAGGGACACGTTGTCGGAAGGTTCTGCCAAGGCTTTTTTCATCATGGTGATGAATTGTACCACTAATAATTAAGTAAAATTTATTTAATTAAATAATTAAGCAAAATTACTATTCGTTAAAATGTGTTCTTACGTTCATTCAAACCAGCAGTAGCAGCAGTAGAGCTCGTTGTGAAAGACTTCGTCCAGGGAAGTACTGCCAGCTTACATATTTTCGCCGCCAAGGAGTAATGTTAGCATTACTGCGTTCCGGTTTTAAAGAGTAAGGTTGCTAGTGAAATGTGCCCATGTGCCTGTAACATGGGACTTGTCAACTTATGTCTCAGGGTGACGGGCGCAGTGGCATTGCACCTCAGATTTTTGCAGGTACAGGGTTCGTATTCTATAAATATATACAGGGGGCTATTCTAGTAGTGTTACTAGAGCTCTATGCGAATCGTCGTTGGAAGTACTGCCACTTTACCTATTTTTGCCGCCTAGCAGTAATATGCGCATTACTGTGTTCCGGTTTTGAAGGGTAAGGGTGCCGGTGAAATTACAGCACATGGGACATGTCAAGTTATGTCTCAGGGTGACGAGTGCAGTGGCATTGCACCTCAGATTTTTGTGATTTAAAGTACTGATAGGCACTGCAACAGTTAAGGACAGGCGTGTAGCTTACCATCAGGCACACATAACTCATTTCGTCCTGTCACTTGATATTATAAATAAAAAACCTTCAGAAACAGAAACTTAAAAAAACGGGGTATCTACATGTATAAATACAGGAACAAATTTTAGTGATCGAGATAGTCACCTAGAAAAAGGCAAGCGCGTAACTTTGCTCAAATGCGTTAGTCTCAGTGATAGAGTTTCATGTAATGTGATGTATATTTGTTAATATCCTAAGCCAAGATAGTGGTGGCGAAAAACAAGAACTTGATAACTTTCCTCATCTCAGTTGATGACTTGTAATAAAAACAAGATGTCATAGATAGACTCATAGTAGATATATGTAGATCAAATAAGGCGAACGTAGGTCAGAAAGATGTAGAATTTCCTTTACTGGTCATATGATAATCTAAAATGTTATTATGCTCAAATGTATGTGAGTAGTACATATGACGTTACATTAAGTAATAAACTCTACCTTTTTTTACGATTGGCCCTGACCTGTTTATCCTTTTTTAGCTCAGTTTGTTTACAGAAATCACACTTCTGGAGAATATTGTTAAGCTTAAGTTTTTTCTTTGATGGGTTGTATATTTACTTATTTGTGTCTAAAAACACATGGAAAAAAATTGTGTTTGATAATAATTCTATCCATATTAGGACAAACACGCCTTGAAAAAGCCATTAAAATATCTGTTGATTGCATTGTGTGTTAATGTCAAAATTGTAACTTCGTGTGTTTTTTTTATAATATTAAGTTCAGCCATCTTACCTCTTTCTGTCGCCAACCGTAATTTTGAGTATTACTGCGTTTCAGATTTGAAGAGTACGGGTCCTGGTGAAATTACAGCCTGTAATTTCATCAGCACCCGTACCCTTCAGAACCGGAACACAGAAATATTAAATTACTGCTTGGCGGCAGAAATAGATAAGGTAGCAGTACCTACTAGCTTGGAGGACCTCTTTCATAAGGAGCTTTACTGCTACTAAATGCGTGTTCTCCCAGATGATAATGTTTTAATGCACCGGACGACAGGCGCAGTTCTGAGTTTTAAGGTCATTTTTGAAATAACTTTTTTTATAGTACATGCGGTCTTATCTAAAGTATTCGTTAAGTTGAAATATTATGTAATAAAAGTGATGAAGAATTCAATTTAACTTTCTTACGATCAATAATTCAATATTCAGGGACTTAGTAAATTCAGATATGCGAGTCTTCCTCGCACACACTTACAGTATACAGGGTGTAATCGTTAAGTGTGCCTAGGCGATTATTCCTTAAATATAACAAATATAAAAAACTTCTGTTCTGTGTACAGAACTATAATGAATCAGTAGCAAGTACCATAGACAATAGAATTTTGGTTAAAACTAAAATGACCCTTTGTGATATGGTTTATGAAATTATAATCACGCAAAGTGACAATTTCTTTCTAAATAATTCGAATCCAGTTATGTAAATATTCCATTAATAAAGGATTGATATCGTAGCGGTTTTCACTCAAACTTCAAATATGGATCAATTCCCACGATTTAAGATCTTGAATGTCTAGTTGAGAAGTTAGTTATAAAATGAAGCCATTCGTCAGTCTGATTCTTTGCAACGTTCCGAAAATCTGGTGCAAAGAGTGTTACCGGTTCTCAATCCAAATTATTTACTTTTAGTTAGGTTAGATTTTTTTTATCACAAACTGGACACTTCGGAGTCCGAATGCCTTTCCTTCCATATTTAAAGCATACGATTTCGTGTGGTTGTTTACCATTCGTAAGAATATGGGAATTAGTGGAACATCTAAGACACATTTTTTTTTCCAAATACTAGACAATAAAAGCCCTAAAGTATATTATACGCACAAATATACTCCATAGGTAAACTCTGTTGAGCGCTATAACAAAACCATCGTGGCGAGGGTCACAGTCACAGATCTTGGGATCTAAATATCCTAAAAAATCAATTTGCTCTCAATATTGCTGTTAGCAACATCACGTCTGGAGAGAATTGATAGCTTGTGGTGGTAGAACGTATTTTCTCTTCCTTTTCTTCAATGTTTACATTGAACCTAGTCTATTTTAATATGCTAATAGGTTGACATTTTTTGCATGGCTTCTATCAATTTGTATTTTAATTGAAAACGACAACGAAATGAATTATTTCGGCCTTGTCATTTGGCTTCCTTACAAAAATAAAAAAAACTAAAAGTATCAAAAAAAAGAAGACTTGCAGAAATTTGTCAGATATTTACATAGACATACACACATTCACACCTTCACATATGTAGACACACAAATGCGCATACTCTACAATATTCCATTTGTTTCTTATATTGTAATTTGTTTCATTTAAAAAATATAGTAATTGAAAATTAATGTCTAAATCTATTAATACAACGGAATTCAGTTTTATTATGTTATCAATATATATTTCAATTTGTTACATTGTTCTTTGATAAACAATATTTTAAGTCGCTTCGTTCTGACATCGAATTAGTTTTTATATAACGTAAAAAAAAATAATTTTAATCTGACAAGCTTTGTAATTCGCTATGTAAGTACATTATTCAGAATTGTAAACCAAATTTAAAAGCTGTAAAATTTGCAAAGAAATAAATAAATAAATTTAAAATTTAGCGGTGTATCAACTCATTTTATTCAAATTGTCTTTAGAATTAGGGTTAACCATTTAAATACGCAATACGTTTATTTGAATAAAGAAGTGTAATAAAAATTTTAAGTAGTCGAATACTACTCTATGGATTCAAAGTTAACGGGTCGAGAGATTCGCTCTGGACCTTTTGGAGGGAAAAGTTTCGTTTTTATTTTGATTTTCAATTGTTTTGTGAAGTCTAGTTTAAAGTGGAATAGGATAGTGCTATTGTGCCTTAATCGAAGATTAAAACGCGAAATTATACGAATCTCGAACTAAAATACCCGTATCGGCCCGTTTTAAGAAATCCCGAGTCAATCCAAGCACGCAGCCTCAAATTGCCTATCCTCTTTGTGGCGGCCATATTTACAGAAACATAATTAAACTTCGTGTTTAGGCTGATGGCTTTGCCAAAGTCTTAATAAATAAAAAAATAAAAATAAATTAACGGGTCGACGATAAGCGCTCGAAAATTACTTTTGATGTAGCGGGGAGTGTGGGTGGAGCCAACGTCAAAAGTTTTTTAGCTTGAGGGCTCTTAAATAAATCATCAATGAGTTTTCTTTAACATATACTACATTGATTAGTCTTGAAATGGTTTTGTATTGACCAAATAGACCCGATTTGGGCACAAAATATAAGGGCGCTCCTTCACTGCGAGCATTCGCTTGTAATGTAATAGGACAAAAGCGAGCATTACAGTGGTGATGGAGGTGAATCGAGCATTCGTTGCGCAACACTAGTAACATTCGGTAGCTTACTTCACCGCGAACATTCGGCTGTAATGTAACAATCTGTTCATAGGTGTAAGGCGGCGACTCCACCAGATATAGTGAAAATGTTTTCAAGTCGTTATTTATGTTGGTTGCTTGCGAGTGCTCGCGAGTGCCTGCGAGTGCCTTTGAGTGGTAACCTATCACAAACTCAATTTTTTTTCCGAAATAACGTTTGTTCGAATTTTCATTACACCGAAAACCGAATTATAACGAAACCGTTGTTTTTTCAGGATATGTTGGATGTTTATCGCAAAGACATGATCAGGTTCGGTTAGATTAAGTTAGGTTCAAACGAAAAAACATTGTCCTTTCAAAATTACTTTCGAGGTCATGAAAATTCGAGCATGAAAATGTTATTTCTGGAAAATGTTACTTCGGAGTACTGATAGGTAACCCCTGTGAGTGCCTGCGAGTGACTTTGAGTATCTTTGAATGCCTTTGAGTGACTCTGAGTGCCTTTGAGTGCCATTGAGTGCAATCAAACAAGAAACCGATCGGTCGGTTTGTTTGAAAAAACAAATATACTCGATCTAAATCCAGAATCCGGCATCAGGAATCACCTCAAGATCCTTTCAAACAAAAAAAATTTTCAAAATCGGCCCACAATTGATGGAGAAATCGGTATGTACTGACATGCCTATAAAATTTGAGGATTTTTCTCGATTTCCATGGATCCTTACATCATTTCTGACTTGGTGACAATGGGACCACCACGAGAGTGCACTCTTCCAAACGAAAAGAGAATTTTCAAAATCGGTCGACAATTGACGGAGAAATCGGAAAACATACATGAAACATACGTACTGCCGAATGTATAACCTCCTCCTTTTTTTTTAATTGGGTTAATGAAGTAATGAAAGTTTGCTAAATTAGATCACACTCTCGTATGAAGTCTTGAATTGAGTTTTGGGTATTCAATGATGAATATACTTATAGGTGCATAGTTGGAGAATATAGTTACATAATCGAGTCGAGTTATTTGTAAGTTATCACGAAAATTGGAGAAGAAAACATCTGAAATATTTATTTTTAATTAGGTTTTTTGTCAGCAGGACAGCCTGTACGGAAATATATAAATAATTATGTCCTTCCATATAATATGCTATTTTCATTTAGAATTTGGTATAATTCTGTGTACCCAATTTCATGTAAAAGTTATAGTAAGCACTTATTTCGCGACTTGTAAGATTAATTAAACACACGTGTATTAAAGTCTTAATTTTGAATATGACCAGGTATCTGTTTGGTAATGGTAATTTTACATGAATTCTTTATGAAAGCCTATTTTCGTAGCAATTAGCCTAATGGCTTTAATAAATTCTGATGACAATAAGCTGTTTGCAAGATGGATTGAGTGTGCACAGCTCTTGGATATAATGTATTTTGTAATTAATTGAAAACTTCCCTAAATGCTGTCACACTCGTGTAACCTATTGTCGTAGTAAAGTAGACACACTTTGCTATACATGTTTTTTTTATTTATTTACTCATATTACAATCGTTTATTATCTACGTACGGACTTTTAATTGTACATGCAGCAATAATGAATAAATAAATAATTGTTTAAGTGTTGCACTTTTCGTAACATTTAAACACATAAGCATTTAAGCACATACAGACAATATTTTGTTTATACAAGGACCTAATACAAATAAGCGTACACATAAGACAACGCTGAGTCATAAATAATAACAAAAGAAAAACAATAACGTGATATCTAATACTTACTATATTTAATAATATTAATATTAAATAGTAATATTTTAATAATTATTTATGGTATGTATGTATTTCACGAATATATTCATATGTCCTACAGTGAGAGCCAGGTTTAATTGCAAAAAAGTGTGACAATGAGATTGACACTGAAGAACAGAGACACATTATACATTCCTTAATATTTTTCCATAGAGAGCGCAATATTTATAGTAACCATCGAGTGATTGTAACAGTATTACATTTATGAGATCTACAAATATATTCAGTACCTAGGTAGCATTAGCTCTAAAAACGAACTTCTCTTTTTTTTGCAAATGTAAGAGAAAGTCACTGTTTCATCGTGGTTTCACCGGAGATGCGATATTATTATTCCTAATAAAAACCAATAACTGCCCTATAAAAGCCAAGCATTTCAGGCTAAAATTCAGTGATTTGAAATTTTGCGTTAATTAATATGTCGACCTCAGTGGTCGAGTAGTTTGCACACTGGTTTTCGTGGTGTCGCTATCTTTGACATCCTGGGTTCCATCCCCGGCCGGATCAATGCAAAAAACTAACTTTTTATTGTCTCAGAGTAATTTTTATAGAGATTTTAAAGTGTTGTTATATCTTAATAGATCATTGACTGTTGCAAATGATTTTTTTACTTGAGTCAAATACGCAACTATTAATTACGGTATCGTCACAAAAGGTACCAGATAGACGATATAAAAATAGCCAAAGTCATTACAGAATTCGGTCAACTGAAACTAATCCTTGGCGATATTAACGTTAAGTGTGTTATTGGAGCGTTGTACCAAAAGACAATGATTGATTAGGCTAACGACAAATTAATAACATCGGTTTTCATTTTCACGCCACGTTTACATAAAAAGTAAGCAAAGAGTGACACGTTACTTTTAGATTCTGAAAAGCGTGCTGACAAGTAGCATCCAACTTTAAGACTCCGCAACATAATAGTATCGTTACCATCAACTCATTTATACATCCTACTGCTGGGCAGGAGTCTGCTCTTAGGCGAGGGTTTAAGCCATAGTCTGCCACGCTGGCCTAATGCGGGTCGGGGACTTCACACGTTTTCCGTGGATTGTGAACCTGCTTCGACGTGCAGGGTTCATCACGACGTTTTTCTTCACGGAAAAGTTCATGGTAAAATTAAATTTCGCATATAAATTCCGAGAAACTCAGAGGTGCGACTCTGGATTCGAAGGCACGGTCTCTGCTTGAAAGGCGGTAGGTAAACCATTAGGGGTAGCCTACCGGTTTCTAGTATAATAGTACAGAATAATAAAACGTATTAAGAAATGAAACTATTTTTCTGGATTTATATCGCGTATATTTAGAGGACAAAATAGAGGAACTCCTAAAAAACGGTAGGAAATCAAATTTCGAAATAAAAAACGCCCCGAAAACAAAGGACGAAACTAAAAACGACCTAATCGACATGGTGGTTTGTCTCTCAAAATCAATTGAGTGTCCTATTAGTAAGACAGAAATCAAAGATATATACAGGGTGCGTGGTAAAAAGGACAGCAACCAAAACTCACCTATTATTGTTGAAACCTCCTCGGTTCTTTTAAAAAATGAAACCCTGAGAATGTGCAAAAATTTCAACATCAAAAATGGTGGAAAACTTCGGGCTAAACACCTAGGACTTCGAATTTCTGAGGAGACGCCTATTTATGTCAGTGAACACCTAACGCCTAAGGCTGCCAGGCTATTCTTCCTTGCTCGTGAGTTGAAGAGCCAAAAACAATACAAATACTGCTGGACCTCGTATGGTAATGTTTACCTGCGTATGGATGACAACGCGGCTGTTATTCAAGTAACTAACGAAGCACATATTACGCAACTCTCCAAGACAAATTGACTAAATAGGGTTTGTCGTCTCTCTGCTTACTCATATGTTAAAATAACGACTGTCTTAGCTAGGATGGAATATTTTAAAATAAGTAAAGCTTTTATTGTGCTCAAAATGTCGAATCAAATCTTACTAGACATGCATCGTAGGCATGCAATTACGAGTAAGTTTATATCTACTAATCTAAATGCAAAACATAATTTATTTATTCTAATATTAATTTATTTACACATACACAAAAAACAGTACACAAAATGTATATCTACTTGTACACTCACACTTTGTAAAACAACAAATTCCAAGAATAATAATCAACTAATGCTGCTTATTTTAATTAATGTAAAACGTTTTATTTACAGTAACCATATAATCCAAAACACAATAATATTTCACTATAACTACATTAAGTATTTCTCTCTAAAATTGGTAATTACTTGCGCTTATATAACACAAAATCGTCTTTATTATTCCCTAACTAAAAAACAATTCATTAGTAATTTAAATATATTAAAACATGGATGACCGAATAATAATACTAAATGACTTGGATGAAACAAACATTGCGTATTCTGTTAAATGTGATGTACAGGACCTTAATAAATACATAACTACAGATAACATTTCCCTCACAATCGTATCGCAGAATATCAGGAGTGTCTATGGAAACTTTGATGATTTCATTCTAACAATATCACAGTTAAATATTGCCGTAGACGTTCTGATTTTATCAGAATGTCGCTTAAGTGCTCACAAACCTATTCCCCAATTAGTCAACTACACTGCTATATCTACCTTAAATAATCTAAACCAAAACGATGGAGTTGTAGCTTACGTAAAAAACGACCTAAATGCTAAAATAAAAGAAATTAAAATTGGGCTAGCGACATGTATACAAATAAAAATATCTAATATTATAATACTCGGAATCTACCGCTCTCCCTCCAATAACAATGCAACTGTGTTCATTGACTCTCTTAATATCTATCTGGACACCATATCTTCCTGCAAAAACATAATAATAACGGGTGATTTAAATATTAATCTCATTCCACGCGAACTGGAACAACAGCAAATAACTGCAAATAGACAATACTACCTTAATATGCTCTCTACATTTAGTATCTTACCAGGCCACACCTTACCCACCAGAGACGCAAACTGCCTTGATCACTTTATGATAAAAATAGACAACAAAAAAACAACTGCGTACACTGCTGTTCTTAATACTTCAATTACAGATCATAACACCATACTCTTGGCTCTCATGAACAATAAAATAACCCGCGCAGAGCCAAAACCACTGGTAAGCTTTGACTATGACCGAGCCGTAAAATGTCTTCTCGAGAAACATATTGAAGCACTCCTCTTTAGTAGCGATCCTTATTATATTATTGAACAATTGACTAATAAGCTTCAGGAGTCTCTAGAAGAGAGCAAAATAATAAAACGTATACCGAGAAGCAAACGAATCGTCAAACCATGGATAACCCCTGGTATCCTGCGATGTATTAAAAACCGAAATAAACTCCAACTTAAATCACGAGCTAACCCCCATTGCGAAATACTGAAAGTCACATTTAAAAGATACCGAAATTTCTGTAACAATTTGATTAAAAAACTGAAGCGTAAATACGAGAGAGAACTTTTTTCTAAGTGTAGTAAAAACCCTCGGTCACTCTGGAAAGCGATAAAAACAGTGACTCATTATAATTCAGCAAAATCAGAAAATTTAGAATTATTAAATATAAACTCATCCCCCACAGATTCAGTTAATTATGTCAATACCTTTTTTGCCGGGATTGGCAGAACTCTTGCAGGGGACATCCTGGATGGCAACAAAGCATCTACCCCTGAACTCTACGAGGACCAAATTAACCCAGTTGTCTCCTCCTTTGCTCTTCTTGACACTGACCCCCAAGAGGTAAGTAGCATTATCGTTGGGCTAAAATCAGGTAGTGCTCCTGGCTGGGACAACATCTCTCCCCTGTACCTAAAAGCTGTCAGAGCAATTGTTGCCCCCATTATTAGTCACTTGATAAATCTTTACTTTTTTATGGGTGTCTTCCCCGAATCACTAAAAAAATCAATAGTTACACCTGTATACAAGAATGGAGACAGAGAAGTAGCCAACAACTATAGACCCATCTCTGTACTGCCAGTTCTCTCTAAAATTATGGAAAAAAATACTAAACACACGATTAATAGCCTATCTAAATAAATTCAAAATCCTTTCGGAATCGCAATTTGGTTTTCGCCAAGGAAGATCCACTGATGACGCCATCTTAAAACTTACTAACTTGATTACAAATCGTGTAGATAATGGCAAAAAATGCCTGGCCGTTTTTCTTGACTTGAAAAAGGCATTTGATACTGTATCTGTCCCCATTCTTGTTCACAAGTTAGAGAGAATAGGTATAAGAGGACACCCACTAAAACTGCTATCTGACTACTTGACCCGACGAACCCAACAGGTTAGGATTGGAAATTACATAAGTGAGGAATCACATATAAGTTTTGGGGTGCCCCAAGGAAGCGTTCTCGGCCCTACGTTATTCCTCATTTATATAAATGGATTGACAGACCTTACCGTAGAACATGGGCACATCTTGTCCTATGCCGACGATACTGCTATTGTATTTGATGGGTCATCTTGGGAGTCAGTGTTTGAGTATGCTGAACGGGGTCTTCGTAAAATATTGGGTTGGCTCAATGGTAACCTTCTGACGCTTAACACCGAAAAAACAAATTACATGTGCTTTGCGAAATATGTAAGTTCTCAACCTCATCAAAACCTTACTCTTAAAATACATAAATGTATTGTGAATTCGTATTGTAATTGTTGTGTAATCCAGAGGGTTGCCTCCACGAAGTACCTCGGCATCGTTCTAGACCAACGTCTTTCATGGTACACTCATATTGACTATGTAAATGGAAGAATCAGAAAGCTCATTTGGTTGTTTAAAACACTTAGACACATCGCTGACAAACCATTATTAGACCAGATGTATATTACTCTGGTGCAAAGTGTAATGAGCTACTGCATAGTTGCTTGGGGTGGTGCATGTAAGACCAAGTTCTTGGAAGTGGAAAGGGGGCAACGCTGTATTCTGAAGGTGATGTACTCAAAGCCCTTTAGATTCCCCACAAATGAACTGTACCAATTTAGTGGTCACCTTACAATGAGAAAATTATATATTCTTCTTACTGTATTAAAACTACATAAGTCCCTCACATTCAATCCTCTGCTCATGTGTCGTAGACGGAATTACAGCGTCGCTCCTCAACCAATTTCTAATTCTTTGTTTGCCGACAGACAATTTGTGGTTAACTCAGCACGTTTGTACAACAATATCAATAAAAAAATTAATATCTACAAATTACAGCTCCATATCTGTAAAAAGGCTGTGACTAACTGGTTACTGTCACTGACTTATGAGGAAACGGAGAACATATCTCACCATTAATTTATATACCCATTTCTATACCTCCTAATTATTATTTTCATTATTTTCTTTATTTTGGACAACTATTTTATATATTCATCTCACTAAAAACCTAAAAGATTTATAGATATTAATATTATTCTAGGTTACGCCCTAACGGGTATTCAATAATCAGATGGTGTGTATACTTCCTTACATATACAAATACACATACATAATATATATTAATTATACTTAATATAATTAACATTTTTATATTTATTTAATGTTATTTTATATATGAATAATTATTTAATATATTACATTATACATTATATATATATATGTAATTATATTCACATACATAATTACATTTATAAATCATTTCTGTACTAGGTTTATTATTAAGATTAAAGTACAATGGAAGAGCGGGCCATCCTGATACACGTAGATGATACCTAAAAGGAAGACCCAATTGTAAACTCTAATTTTAAGTACATGTAAAAAAGAAATAAACATATTTTTCATTTTTTTTTCATTTTTTTCATTTTCATATTTGTTTTTTCACACAAACCAACGTTTCGTTTCAGTCAACCGTAACCATGAGACCTATAAAGGGTGCGATATAAATCTGGAAAAATAGTATAATTTCGTTGTATAATAATCGCGAAAACGTAAGTACTCGAAATAAAACTTGTTGTTTACTTGAGTATAGTAATAATAAGAGCCCTAAATAAGAACGATAAATAAACAGTTTGTATTAATAATAACTAGGTACTTACATAAAGTAAACAACTCAATACTATCGTCAACAGCAATGTCAGCAGTCAAATTCAATAAAATTAAATAAATTGTGTTAGATTTTACACTTTAAAGCATTTGCATGACAATTGAATTTGTCAATAGTAATAGACACATAACCGTTACTATAATAACTTTTTATAAAAAAACCAACCTTAAAAGGTTATGGAATTATAGGTATCCATTTGCCAAGTTTTATTGAAATCGGTTAGCGGAAAGTGGGTGAAATCCAATAAACTGGATTCATCCCCTAATATACTACCCTTAGAGGTGGGATATATTTTTTCAAATTTAAATGGGACCATTCTCTGGGGACTGAGGTACCCTAAAAAGGGGTAAAATGGGTACCCTTTCCAACAAAAAAAGAATCATCGAATTCGGTTTACAAATGTCGGAGTAATCGCGTAATATACACAAAAAAAAATCTAATTGCGAACCTCTTCCGTTTTTTCACGTTGGTTAAAAATGGAGTTAATTTTCCCACCCACATGAAAATAAATTCAACACAAGCGCTGCACGATTTAACTTTTGCAGGGTTTGCGGAGTAGCAAAGTTCGCACGTCCATTTTTATCTCATTATTGTTTTTTGTATGTTATACTTAGTCTACGAGTATCGTGTTGTGTAAGTTAATTTCATTTTGCCGCACGTACTTTCCCTATAAAGAAGGATGACAAAGCCAGAAAAAGAGACCTTCCTGTCTGAGTGAAAGAGCCGAAATGTATTCGTAGGGGTTGGTTTTGTTTTGCTATTTGTATATTTGTTTTGTTATTTGTATATCCATTTACATACAGACATAATACTAAAGAGTCGTGACTAAGGGTTCACATAACACAATTCTCAAAGACTTAAAAGCATAAAATAACTAATATTGCACAAATCGACGACAGTTTTGTAGTATTTTGTTTTTCACATGTACAACAAAACACAATACGACTGGTCTGATAATTTTCTTTTGTCAAGTTACCCATTCGTAGCGTTTCCATGCTATACGACATACTACATGCTGAACACAATATGTCGTTTTCAGTCCAATGAAAATCGTTTATATTCTGTTCTATTTTCACGCTCTCAAGCTGACATTCAGAGCAATGCCAGATAAAGAAGAATGTAAATGCTAAGTAAATAATTTATTTCTGGATAATAATTCGAATACCATAGAAAATTTAGGAAATGTTGTTGAATATAGGCCTCATAAGAAGGCTCAAGGTCACTCAGCGGGCAATGGAGAGAGCGATGCTCGGTATTTCCCTGCGTGATAGAATCAGAAATGAGGAAATCCGTAGGAGAACTAAGGTAACCGACATAGCTCGAAGAATTGCTCAGCTGAAGTGGCAGTGGGCGGGGCACATAGCTAGGAGAACCGATGGCCGTTGGGGCGGAAAGGTTCTTCAATGGCGACCGCGCACCGGACGACGCTCAGTGGGTAGGCCCCCCACCAGGTGGACCGACGATCTGGTGGAGGTCGCGGGAAGCCGATGGATGCGGGCAGCGCAGGACCGATCGTCGTGGAGATCGTTGGGGGAGGCCTATGCCCAGCAGTGGGCGTTGTATGGCTGAATGATGATGTTGAAATCAAATTAGTATTAATTATTGAACGGTGTTGGATTACATTTTTTTTTTGTATTGGACATTTATCAAAAACAGTATAGGGTAGATCTTAGCACTTGCGAGGACTTTCTTCCTTTGTGTCCTCCATCCTCCTCCAACATGCGCACTTTGCTGCTGTCGTCTCTTTCACCGGCCAATGAGTTGGCAACAAAAAAAAGACGATAGACACTGAACTGTGTGCACCAAAAAATGGCTAAGTAGCGCGATTGTGTTTTTAATAGTTTATTTTCGCAATACACTGTGCTCAGTAGTAAACCTGAGGACTTTTACTCCTCTGGCGGCCGTATCCAGGCGGAATTGCTGCCAGCAGCGCAACGAACGAAAGGATGTGTGTGCATGTTCCCATCATTTTCCCTGTTCTTCGATCTACTACTATATACTGGTGCCAGTCCTTATAGGAGCTACTTGCAAGTGGAATTACTCGTAGTACAAATAACCTTCAATGTAATTAAAAATCGCAAAAATACCGTCCACTACTTATCGGTACTATATATCTTCACTTCGCATCACCATAATTTTTGGTCCTTCGAGCCGGATGAACGACGTACCATCGTTCGTCTTTTAGTTTAACTCGCATTCTTCATATAGAAACCGCAAGGTAATAACTTACAAAGTCATTGCGTATTTGAAATAGTTTGCTAAATTTTGTTAATTTCCCCGCATCGATAGCTATTTATCTTCGTTTCCGCACCGCATACGTAATCCACCAGCGTAAGTTATCTCCTAATCCAGTTTTCTTTAATTCCATCACTTAGTGATCAATTAAGATTCACATGTACACATATTTTCTTTGTTCTACAGTGATTCGCCATTTTAAATTGTAACCATTATATATATTTTCAACCGCTCGAGAAATTTTAGTTCCGTTCGGTTAGCAACGGCAAATGGGTAAACCCAAAAGGAAAGGCAGTGAAGGCTTCGCAAATGATCCCGATCACGGTAGAAATCAGCTGTTTATTTATAAAAAGAAACGCGATGTGATTTTTAAAAGAATGCAAAACATTTTAGAACATGTACATAAGGCTGAAAGTGATCTTCAACATTGTAGGATATTTTCTATAAGTGCGATGAACGTAGATGCGTTACGCAAAGATTTCTAAAGTATTTTGGATTCTTACAATACATTATATTATACACTCACAGTGTATACGACACACGTAATAAATAATAAATAATAAATAATCAATAAATAAAATATAATATAAATATAAAAATATCGAGGCACCTGGCATCAGTATTAAATGTCCTAAGCTTAAACAATGTACGATTGATCAAGAACTACCTTACGCAATTTTGAAACTAGTATATTAAAAGTCTTTTCCATAAGTCCTTGTTGGAAATTTGGACTTGCAAAACCGGGGGAAACCTTTTTCTTCGATGATAACATTATTTTTGTACAACGCGAAGTGGCTCGAATTATGTGTCCGGGAGTATATTTACAATTGCATTCCGGGTCTCCTGTCGACTATGAATCATGGACGTCACTCGAAGAAATGTATTGTTATATCAAACAAGTTTTATTTGATATTAGTAAAAGTTCTCCTCAGTCGCAAACTCTACGAAAACTAAGCCTCGCCTTCCACCCATTAATTTGATATCATTCAACGGAGATGTCAAGAATTGGCCCTTATTTTATCAACAATTCAAAAGTATGTCATGATAACGCATCGCTTACGGATAGTGAGACGGTTTTCTACTTGGTAGTCAAATTAACCGGGCACCCATCTTCTGTTTGCGCAGGTCTGGCACCTACCGCAGAAACTTATCCTATTATGTAGGAAACTCTCATACAAAAGTATGACGATCCTCGCTGGCTTGCATGTGCATATCCTAATCAATTGTTACATTTTAAACCGTTTCTTAACATAAGTGCAACTGGACTGGACTCGTTTATTCAATATTTTAATTCATCTATAAAAGCGCTCAAACAAATTAAGCTTACGGAGTTAACCGACTTCATATTGTTGTATTTGGCGCTCCAGAAATTAGACACGAATACTATTAAATTATTTGAACTTATATATCGCAAAGAACAAATTCCGACCTATGAAAACTTAATCGAGTTCATTAAAGAACAGAGTAAAATGTTGTCTCGTTCTCCTGATGTAAGTACACATAAACCGCTTGATTAAACAGCAACGCCGCAGCCACAACCCTACGCATTATACAAAGATTTTTGTTAACAACTGATTTAATGCCCATTTAGATGGAGAGAGTTTCTCGTCTCAAAGATACGATTATCGAAAGAATATAAAAAACTTTCCTCGACTAAACATTCACGATTATCCCACTTGATTTACTATTCACTGTAGTGTGTATACTTCACCCACAGGCTGCTTGTGTAAAAGTTTTGGCAATATGCTTTAAATAATGAAATCTTTACATCTTTGGTGCAACGAGCAAACCTGCGGGCGAGCATATTACATTTAACAGACAGGGCCCTTCTCTCCCTCTCCATATCGGCACTATCATGCAAGTTATCGGTTACTCAGTTACTCAGGTACTTAAATTGAGAGACACGACTTATCTCACTACCATAGAGCTCAGACGGGCTCCATCTTATTTTCACAGGTAACCATAAATAAATAAATAAATAACGCACACATTCAACATTGCACGAAATATTTAGAAAAATATAACATTCTGTCTCCACAGCAATTTGGTTTCAGAGCTAGTAAATCAACAGACGGTGCTGTTCATGAGCTGGTTAATTTTATCGTTCGCGGTTTGGACGATAAGAAGAAATGTCTTTTCATCTTCTTAGACCTGGCTAAGGCTTTTGACACGGTCTCGATCCCACTTTTACTCCAAAAGCTTGAGGGCGTCGGGGTAAGAGGAGTCGCACTTAAATTATTTCAATCATATCTTGCCAATCGTACACAACAAGTTAAAATTGGAAACTTCACCAGTGACGAACTCTCAATATCGTATGGAGTGCCCCAAGGGAGTATCCTAGGGCCATCTCTGTTTCTGGTGTTTATAAATGATTTGTGCCAAACTAAGTTACCAAATGGGATGGTGATATCCTTTGCTGACGACACAACACTTTCATTCCAAGCTGACTCTTGGCAGGAAGTTTTTTTTGCTACGTGTCAAACCATTCTTCTTTACTGCATTTCATCCTTGGGTGGTGTAGCAAAAACGACTCTTATGAAACTGGAAGTGGCTCAACGAGCGGTTTTGAAAGTGGCGTCATTCCGACCATTCCTTTTTCCAACTCGAGAACTTTTCCGAGATTGGCAAGTTCTATCCGTACGCCAACTATTTGTTCTGTACACCATCCTGAGGGTACATTCGCAGACATCTTACGATCGATCTCGGATAGTTAATTTTCGACGCCGTGATCGTGTGTGCCATTATTCGGCGTGGTCTACATCCTTTGCCCATCACTTCTTAGGCTTCCTCGGGCCCTTCTTATTTCTAAACAAGTTTGAATGTAAGAACGTGGTCACTAAAAGGCTATTGACTTTGTCATATGAGGAAACCGAAAACCTCCTTCTTGTTCCATTATAGTTAATTCCCACACACACAAACACACACTCTCACTCACTCACTCACACACACACACACACACACACAAACACACACACAACAAAATACTTGCCCTCTAGTCTTGAATTTTATGTATATTTATAATTTTTTG
>NW_020653337.1:13282448-13322444 GCF_003589595.1 Hyposmocoma kahamanoa
ATCATCATCATCATCATCATCATCATCATCATCATCATCATCATCATTATTGCCCCGCACTAGGGAAACCCTGTGTCGCGGGTGCCATGGACTCACACATAGACAACCACAAATTACACCCAAACTCACGAGAGAAATAATTGTAGGCCATACAACTATTTCTCCCGGCCCGGGAATCGAACCTGGGACCTCTGCGTGGCAGTCCGGCATGGTAACCGTTCGGCTACGGAGGCAGTTCATAGTGATTGCCACTTCAAACTCTGGGTAAAGACCATAAGTCCTCGTGAACATCATGGCCCGTATATAATAGCAGCCATCCAGCCACTGCACGAAAGTGTTAAGGACTATCCACACACATCAGGGCCGTGCCCGGGACGTGGCCGGGGCGTGCTAGTTTATATGAACTGCGGGCCCGTCCCGGCCCCAGCCCAGACACGGACATGTGTGAACGAGTTCATACAAAATATACGCAACGATATTTTTTTGAGCCCCTGACGGAGCACGGCCTGTCCACGTCCCAGGCACGGCCCGGATATGTATGGATAGACCATAAGTCTTCGTTCGCCTGCAGAGAACTAATTGACATTGGCGAACGTTCGCTTTTACATTATTTTTACAAAACTAACACTTGCTCAAGTTTACTGGCCGCTGTAATAAATATCTTGCCTTGTGGAATTTGTGGTATACTTTCTACATCGGCTTATTTCAAAATCACCTTTCGCCGCTGCTAAAGTGTATTAAAGTAACTAAACTTTTGGAAGCACACAGTTACTCGTAAATAAGAACAATTTCGACATTATAACTCCACTTTTTGTTCTTTCTGTCCAAAATGGACAAATTGTTATAAAATTATATACCGCCTTGCCTTCAATAATGAGATTACATGTTTAGTAAATAGGCCTGAAGGTGTTTATCTTCAGTAATTTCATTTTTCGCATTGGGAGAGGCTCTTAAAACAAAAATCGGTAGTTTCATAGACGTTGGTCGAGCAAAAACTACAAATCATGTCCCCTAGGAGGTTGGAATCATTATTGACGATGGTTACCAATTTTCATTAGGTAAACATTCAGACGTTTGAACGGCATAAATAAAATAATAAGAAACCAGAAACATTAACACTCTCAGCGCCATAGAACAAACGATTTTTGTAGCAGGCCATGTGGGCGGCGCCCGGGACATCCTTTTTTTTTCAGAGCACGCCACGCCTGATCTTAAGTAATTATGGACTGCCGGCGGGACACGCATTTTTTTACAGCGCGTCACGTCTGATCTCGAGTAACTTCTGTAGCAGGTCATGCGGGCACCTCCAAGATTTGCCAGCAGGCCGTGCGTTATTACGTGATAACTCTACTAATCTCCAATAAGGAACTCAGTGTACGTGATTTACGTTATGGTACTGGTACTTCTATTACCTCTTTCAGACAGTGATCGGATATCAACCACTAAGGACGAATACTTGATAACGGTCTGGATCAGCTGTAAGCAGAAGATCCAAACTATTCACTGTGTTCACCTATATCCAATACCCGGGTAGCGAAATTTATATTATGTTGTATCTGAAGTGTTTATATAAAATGAACATTATGCCATCTGTATATTACATTGAAAGTTGTTATATGAATCGTCTATTATACCCAGTGACCTTTATATCATGCAAGAATATGTCAAATGTCTATGTCTACAGGTACCATAAATTAATTATATCTTTTGAGCGTTATATCGGCTAAAAATATGTCAATGATGAAATGAATTCATACAATCGCACCCAGTTTTGTTATCTGTTAACTTATTTTTATCTCTTACAGTAGGAAAACTGAAGCATCTCTACGAATGCCATATTAAATGTATGGGAGCGTTTAATGTTAAAATTTTGGATATTTTACGTTTTTTAAAGTTATTGATGTCGATTTACTCATTAGATAACATACTTTCGATATCAATTTCCAGTTTTTTTAATAATAATTAATCGTTTAGGCCTCGGGAGAGGCGAGAGTCTAAAATAGATACAATAATAATAACGCACACATTCATAACATGAAAATTAATAAAATTTTAAATACAATAACACAAAGAATAAATTATTACAAACTAACATTAATGAAAAAATAAATTATTTCCATTTGTTATTACATTTTAAACTAGTGCATAATGTCTATTACATAATAGTGCTGTCTCCGGTCAAGAACTCCAGATAGCCGTTGGGCTCAACGACTGCTCAACTTTATGTGAGAATATATCATGCGCTTTATGTCGCTCTCGCGCAAGTCACGACCTGTCGTACTAACCCCACTGGTGGAATTACAGGCACATATGACTTGTCAAAGGGTGTCGAGCACAGTGACCCCCAGATCATTGCGATTTAAGCTCTGAGTACCCCTGAAACTTTTTTGGGTAGGCGTTTCGCTTACCATAAAGTACACGACTTGTTCGTCTCGTCACCTGACATCATAAAAATATGTCTGCAAAAAGTATCACCTGAATTATCCAAACTATAACGGGTGTCGCGCGTTGAAGCTTGTAATGTCTTAATGAATCGAGGTGTAGATGATGGAGTGTCTACCGTCATTATGTGTGATGAATAACGGATTCTTTATGATAATCACAAATGATCAACATATTGCCTCTACTAGTGATTTCTCCGGGGTTATGGCAGCGCCCACTGTAGATGACAAGTTAGGAAAATTCGGTGCCATCTAATTAAGTTTTTACGATAACATCCACTACGCTCAGTGAAATTGAAAATACCATCTCCACCTTGGATCACTCCTCTGATGCCTATGGAGATGAGAAGGCGCGACAGAGTTTTTTGTAAATTTAAACGACGTAATTCTGTGAAATACTGGACTACTTTAAAATCTAATAGAAATCCCTGTAACCAGAGAGCAGCTTCATGGCGTGGCTACCTTATGACAATCTTTTCGATTCTATTTTAGCTGATATTCAGAAATTTTGAAATCTGTTAGTTTAGTTAGGCCTTCAAATGCCCCTATTCCTCATCCTTTCTCTCCACATTTCCTAGCGAACGCCAGCGTTGAATGTGTATAGGTATAGGTTTACTTTTACTCTGGTATCGGAGTCCGAGATTCGCAAAACAATTATGTCTTAAGCTGTTAGATGTGATAACATTAATGGACAAATGATAGTCTTCTGTTTTGATAGTGCTCTGCCTATTCACATTGTCAACTCATCCCTCTCATCTGGTATGCTCCCTAACAACTGGCGCAGGGCGCATGTGCTGCCTCTTCCTAAAATTAATAACCCCACACCCCTTAAACACTTTAGGCCTATCTCTGTGCAAAAGCAGTTGTTCGTCGCCAATTATCATCTTTCCTTTTTAGAAACATTATTTTAGTACAGGCCACTGTTTTTTCTATCCTTGATTATGCTGATATGTGTTATGCTGATATCACCCAGGAACTTGTCAACAAATTGGATCGCTTGCTCAATAGTTGCATTCGGTTTATTTATGGACTTCGAAAATTTGATCAAGTGTCCGCATCTCGCAATGAGCTGAAGTAGCTTACGACTCACCAGGTTCGTGATTTGAGAATACTTTCCACTCTTAATTCTATCATTAATGAAAAATGTACACCTGGATATTTGAGATGTAAATTTCAATATTTGGGTGCATCCCGTAATCGCAATCTTCGCTCAGACAGCAAATTGACTCTTTTAATTCCTTCTCACCGTACTGGTTTTCTTACTCACTCATTTACTCTTCAGGCAATACGACTCTGGAACGCTCTACCGCCCCATATTCAAAAAGCGCCGAATAAACTAGCTTTCAAGCAATTAGTCCGTGATTTCATATTGGAGTCTCAATCTACATCCCATTAGTCTGACATTGTTACATATAAATATGTATACTAAATATATATGTGTGTGTCTTATATATTATGCATTTATGTGTATATAGGTTGCTTATATAAGTAATAGTTAGTCATACAATATTATGTGTTATATTTATATTGTATTTAAACTATATATCATAATTATTTATAAACTTATTCCTATCTGTTTTAATTATCATGTTATGCACTCCTGTTAATTATTTTGAACTCAGCTCTCCGGTTGACTGGTACAGAATGCCTAATGGCATTAAGTCCGCCATTTGTACTATTTTAGCTGCAATTAAGTTTAAATAAATAAAATAAAAATTGTCCTCAGCCAGTACCAATCTGGGTTTAGGCCTGGCCACTGTACCACGAGGGTATTCACGGTTAACGGTATTAGTACCTACTCATAGATTTATCAACGCCTCCAGTGCATGAGCAATGTTTATGATATCCTCCATGCTTTCCTGCTTATTTGCAAATCTCACCCCTGGAATTGGACTGGTTCTCTCCATATATTCGGGGACTCAGAAGCGGTTCATGCTAAAGACTCCTTGTGAGACGGCAGGTGTCCCCCAAGGTGGAATTCTTTCCCACCTTATTCTTCTCAGTTTTATCAATTTAATTTCTCCTCTCGTCCAGTAAGGTCTGCTGACACGATCTTTAGCTCTATTGGTAGTGCGGTTGCCCTAGATTGGCATAGCATACAGAATATTTCTTTGTGTTCGATCTTGTATTAATAAATTATTATTAATCCAAGTACATATTATTTGTGAAAGTACCTACTCGGCCAGTTAGTTATTATTATTAATATAAATGGAGTGCACGAAAGTTCCCAAGGAGCACACTTTATAAGCCTTAAAACCGTTATACCTATAAACAGTCTTAATATGGTATAGATTTAGATCATAGTTCTCTATAAATGGTTTTAGAAAAAAGAAATTGTTCTTATAGACTTATTTCACTCAAGTCAAAATTTTAATACCTTCTTAATACCAAACATCTTAATTAAGTGTAATCTCTCTTAAGATTTACTCTTAGGCTCGTATTCTAGAACTCTACTCAATGCTCAAGTCAGGATTTGAGTATGGTTTAAAGCACTCGAAATCATACTCAAGTCCTTGCCATTAGGGTCGTATTTTCAGTGCTTGTGTTGCCAGTGCAATCCTGACTTGAGCATTGGATAGAGTTCTAGAATACGACCATTATAGTCCTTATTTTAAGTTCATCTGTAGAAAAACTGATTATTTTTAGTAAAATTGTTCTATACACATCCAGTAAAGCCTATTAATACTCTAAAAACTAGTGTTCTTAAGTTTATTCTAGATATATTTAATTTATAGACATTCTGTAGTGTTTGTACTTATTGACAAACACGTTATAGCGCGTCTTCAGTAGTTTTTATTTAAAAAAATACTACTATTAGGGTTTTTACTCTATTGGACGTTGTAAGAGTTCATGCAAAATGGATAAAGTAAAGAATATTAAAAGATCTGGTGGAGGTGGTAAATCTTGGATATTAAGTCACATCATTCGATACAATCAGCGTTGCCAATGCCGATTGTTCAAAATCCCCAAAAATCACTATTTAATAATAATAATAATAATAACGTACACACTCAATATAGCCCCGCACTAGGGAAACCCTGTGTCGCGGGTGCCATGGACACACACGTAGACAACCACAAAATACATCCAAACTCACTAGAGAAATAAATGTAGGCCATACAAATATTTCTCCCGACCCGGGTATTGAACCTGGGACCTCTGCATGGCAGTCCGGCATGGTAACCATTTGGCCACGGAGGCAGTTATATTAATTATAATATTAATTAGATTCAACATCTGTAATGAGTCTGAACAAAAAATCATTTTTCTTTGCCTTACAAAATTAAGTAAATTGATTATTTGTTGTGCATTTGGTGACACTATGTTAACGTTAGAAATAATCAATGAGTTTCGACCTACACACATCAAAAAAAGTTTGCGATCACTTCGAAAAACTGAAATCTTTTTTGTTACTGTAGATTATATTATGATTTTTTCTTCTTTTTAGATTCTTTATTTAAAAATAAATTAGAACATAAAACAATGACCCCGTTCAATTGTTTTTTCATATAAAAAGGCTTTCAGTCCTAGCTTACGCTCATTCAGAAATTTGATTTAGTCAATTATAAGCGATTCAAGATATTTTTCGCGGAAAGTTGTGATTGAAAAAATGCCAAGAGGATTATCAGAGGTTTTACGAGCTAGAATAGTAACTTTGAGGGAAGAAGGATACACCACGAGAGTAATAGCACGCAGACTTGCTATATCCCAATCCTGTGTCGTGGCTACGTTGCAGAGGTATCACGGAATAGGGAATTTAGCTGACCGACCCCGCACCGGTCGCCCAACTGTTTTGACAGCTGCCCAAAAGCGCTATATTAGATTGCTGGCAGCCCGTGATCCAACAATCAACGCCACTAAAATAAAAGCAGAAGTCAGGGCCGCCTCTGGGCTTGAAGTTAGCACGCAGACCGTTCGCAATTGCTTGCATCAGGCTGGATTACGAGCACGGAGGTCTTGGCGAGCTCCGCTCAATTCCCGGCAACGTCAACAACGAAGATTGCAGTGGGCTAGACTTCGGCAAAATGAAGAAGGTGAGGACGAAAACATTTGGCAAAACTGTCTCTTCGTTGACGAATCCCGAATCAGCACTCATCCAGATAACCGACGTGTCCGTGTCTGGAGAAGACCAGGCGACCGTGAAAGACAAAGAACTGCCACTGGAACAGTTCAGCAAGGCGGAAAATCGGTGTCCTTTTGGGGTGGCATTATGATTGGAGCTAGAACGCCTTTGATCCCGTATCGGGGCTTCATGACAGCAGACATGTACAAAGCAGTTGCTATTGATGATATCGCTATTATTATGATGATATTGCTATTGTTGTTTAAGTTTAATTAAACAGTCTTTTTCTTTCTATGAAATTTCTATCACTATTATGTAATAATCATAATGTTATGATTAATGGCTCAATTTTTTAAAATAAATAATAAAAAATAGTTTTATATTTTAATTTCAAACAGGGTATTCCTATTTAAAGAAAGCATACAACATAGTTAAATTTAAAGAATTATAGGAGCTTATGCTATTGATCGCAAACTTTTTTTGATGTGTGTATATTTAATATTTAAAGTTGACGAGTGGTAAGTTGTGGTATGAAAGTACTAACTGCTCGGTTTTGTTTATCAATAGCTGATTTCGTTTTGTTTCATACCGGGGACCGTCCTAAGCGGGAGAAAGAATCGCGAATTCAATATGCACCGACTGGTAATTTTACAATTCAGAACCAAGTGCTCTAATAATAATTCTATTTAAGCTGCTTGTTAATAATACGAGGGATGTGCGATGTTGAATAACACGTCGATATAGTCCGTCACAGTGTTTCTAACAGTAACGATCAAACTAGCGATGCATCAGCAATTGATAGATTAAACAAAATGATAAAATGTTAGAATCCCCACATTTTCCTCACATAGCGCCAATCCCCACAAAATCCCCTATCTAGTTGAAACTTCCTACAATTTGGGGAATTCCCTACAAATTGGCAACACTGGATACAATAGTCGTAATTCGCGCTCAGGCCGGTCATGGCCAATAAATAATTAAAAAATTTTAAATTTTATTAACTTTATATTTTATACATAAATATCTAAAATTTAGCGAGCGCATTACTTCTATGACCGGTTTTACATCACTTTTAACAATGTATTTAAAGTCGCACGTCAATTTGCGCTTTCTAACCGATTAAACATTGCGCGAAAAAGTCAGAAATATGTTATCTAATTTCGCCATGTTGCAATTTTGATAGTTTATATTTTGTAAGCCATTAAACTTGAAATCTATTAGTATTAAGAGAATTGCGTCCTATGTTTGTAACGCTTTAGTATTTTGGTTTTAAAATAGCATTACTAAGAAAACTATCATAGACTATAAATTATCTAAAAAGTATCTACAAAACTAAATAAAAACTGTCTACATTCTACAAATGGTCTTGTAGAATTCTAGAAAGGTTACTGCAGAAAAAAGGTAAGAATCACTCTGAACACTACCTACAGATAGTTTCTCAAAGCACTCTTGTGATCTACTAATAAAGTTGTGCCCACTTTTACTTTAAATTATCTAGAAACCTTCTTCGAGATATCTTGAGGGAATTCGAACTCTTAAAATATTCAATCGAATTAAATTATATTAGATATCTTATAGTATATATTTAGATGTGCTGCTTGGGTTGCCTCCTTGCAAAACGTAGGTTTAAACGTTAAACTACTATTACTTTTCTATACGCCTGGCGCATCCTGGGCAATCAATAGTGTACGCCATGGACACGATAACAAGAAGAATGGATACAAAGTCGAACAACATATATAATATAATAAAATTTCCTTCCTGTCGGTTTGGACTCGAACTAGTGTCGGTTGCCATACCGGGGCCACCGTTCTCATCTGACTTGGCCTTTAACTGGAAGCTATAATAATTTATCTTAGTGTTGCTCGATCTTTGTATCAATAATATTATAGAACTATTGGAGTATTTGTACAATAATACCAAATATTTCAATTGCTCGTTCTCATTTTATTTGTGGAACACGCGCAACTCAAATATCCAATACCTAAGCTGGGATTGAACACTGTGAGCTAGTATTTATCGTCCTAACCTGAGTCTCGAAAATCCTCGGGGCCATACCACACACGTTCGTTGAGAGTTCGACAATCTCGCTATAAAATTATAGAGATTTAAATATGTATATTAATGTAGTATGAAATATATACAAATATTTAGTAGCAGTAAAGTTCTTTGTGAACGAGTTTGTTAGCGGAGGCTTTTCTCTACTAAATTCTAAGCTTCAAATGTTATGTATCTAATATTTAATTCCTGTTCAAAAACCATCTAATTATTAAATAAAAGGGGGTATACTTTAAATAAATTTACTTTTATCTACTTTATCGATTCCTAAACCTAAACTACGTGAAGCTAATTGCGATAAAAATATAATTTATCTACTGATGGTAGGAATGTTGTAAATACAAACAAACAAAGCACAGGTCAAATCGTATTTATTGGACATATAAGCCCAGAAAGTCAATATCTATTAGTTTTAACGCTTTAAAACAAGTATAATATTCACATTAGAATAGGTACCTGGTACATACCAAGTAAGGCATAGCAATAATTTATTACACATTTGTAAGGAAATTGCAGGGTACTAAACCCTGAATTTCGATGGAACAGTGTATACACAAATTCACAAAGAAATACAATTACAATAAAAGTGAAATAGTGATTACTTAACTTACTTACTGCTCAGCAACTGGACTCAATAATTTTTATTTAAAATACCATGAGCAAGCCCTTTTATACAGTACAAATACCACTCCTGTGGTTGGTTTATCCAATCAGAAAACGAGATTGCTTTGCAGTGTGGCGCCACTGGTGGCGCCATTGGTTTTATAACATAATTTTATTTCCATTAAAAACAGTAATGATAGTATTCCGTGTATATATGTCTATATAAATATCAGGACATTTAAGTAACATTTTTAAACAACATGACTTAAGCCAAACCTATGACATATGTATAAAAGAATGGAAACAATGATAAAATATTTATCAATAAGTTGAAATGTATTCACATGACAAGTCGTTTTTGTACTGTAATTATGGAAATTACATTTTAGACACGTTTAATCTTCCTATAAATAAAGTTTATTATAATGAATATTATTTTTAGTCATTACAATTTGACAATTTACGTATAAATTTAATATTTATCTCACACGGCCATACTGACATGTACTTCGTTCTCGAAGTACAGACGGCAGCACATCAAGCCACACACTTAACCGATCTGGTTCCGTTGCATTAGATATTTGAACAAAAGTGTATAATTTTATGTGTTGTTGACTGTACAAAATCAACAATTTCTAATTTCAAATTCAAGGTATAAATTTCTTATTACAAATTGAAGGTACACAATTTCTAATTACAAAATTCGAAGGCACAACTTGTCTTGTTACAGAATATTTAAGGTACAAAATTTCTAAATAATGTCGGTAGATTCTAGTTATGCCAAAATCTTCTCATGATCGATTATATGTATGATTTAAGGAATTTATCATTACATTAATTTTACAACAAAATTATCTATGTTCGTGTAAGTGAGCAGCACGCCTCTGGTTAAGTCCCAGCGAGTAGCTGTTGGGAGTCATTTACCTAGACCTGTTGGCCCGACTCACCCGCTGCCGGTGACATGACCAACAGCAAGCAAATGACCGATCAGCGGTGGTTGACCATAACCCATATCGGTTTAAGTCCCAGCATCATCCTTTTCACATTTGCTCAAAGTCTGAAGCCGTTTGGAGTCATTTACCTAGACATGTTAGCCCGACTCACCCGCTGCCGGTGACATGACCAACATCAAGTAAACAACCGACCAGCAGTGATGACCTTAAGTCCCGGCATGTAGCCGTTTGAGTCAACTTGCCTAGACATGTTAGCCCGACTCACCCGCTGCCGGTGACATGACCAACACCAAACAAGTGACCTCACAGCGGAGAACATATTTGTACACTTGTCATCAAACAAGGCGACCTCACTGCGGAAAACATATTTATATACTTTCGTTATCATAGTATCATTATATTTACAACATCAACAGATTTGTTATTAGAAGAAGAAAAAAAAACAATCGATCATGATAGATTCTATCAATGTTTAAACGATACATTCAAAATTATACAGATTCGACAGAAACAAAAAAAAATCAAGAGCAATCTTCAACAACAGCATTTTTAATTCAACCATTCACCCGGCCAATACCTCATTTTTTCTTTTGCAACAATAATATTTCTTAAGTTTTCTGAATCTCTTAGAGCATAACGATCATTTTGAAGACAAGCAGTGATTACATAAGGACCTTTAAATTTTCTTTGTAATTTATCATGTCGCCTGTGATTCTGATTAACAAAAATCGTGTCGCCTATATGGTAACTTTGGTTATTACGCCTAACAGCATCGAACCGTTCTTTGAATTTTATTGCTACTTGTTGTAAACGCTGACGAGCTAGTTCTCGTTCGGCACGTACATCAATACTGTGTTCTAAAGAATCATCTTCACAAATATCGTTCAATCGCGCCTGTACACAAGGGATATTTGCATCAACTCCTATTAATAAGCGAAGGGGTGAAAATCCAGTGGATTTCTGAATGCTGTTAATGGATTGTTGAACTTTCCATAAACCGCTTGGCCAATCTGACTCACCATTACATGTGGAATTTAACATAATGACTACAGTTGCTACGTATCGCTCCACTTGACCATTACCTCGAGGTGAACCTGTGGCAACCATATCTATCTATTTGTAATTCTCTAAATAGTGACTGAACTGTATGAGAATTAAAGTTCGTCCCCTTATCAGTAACGGCTAAAGACGGAGTACCGAATATTGTGATTGTTTCACGAATTATAGGTATAAGTTCTTCAGCTCTTAAATTTTTAAGTGGTTTTAATAAGCAAAATTTGGTGAATCCGTCTACCAACAGTAACACATATCTAAATCCTTCGTTAGATTGAGCAAATTTTTAAGTGGTTTTAATAAGCAAAATTTGGTGAATCCGGCTACCAACAGTAACACATATCTAAATCCTTCGTTAGATTGAGCAAATGGACCTTGTACAATCCAAGTGTACGGTTTGGAAAGGCACAGCCGCTTTCTCAATTGGATGTAGTAAACCCTGATTAGGACCCGAATGACCTTTTCGAGTGACACATATCAAACAGTGACGCAGATATTTTTTAACAAAAGAAGTCATACCAGGCAACCAAAAATTTTCGCGTATTTTACATAAAGTTTTATCATAACCTACATGGCAATTTTCATCGTGAAACAACCTCAATATACTAATTCTACAACCTTTACGAATGAAAAACTTTGGAGTCTCAGCTATGTTGAGTGTGTGCGTTATTATATTTATTTATATTATCTGGTTGAAATTTGTAGCAAAGCAAGTTATTTCTTATGCAATATTGTGTCTCATTTAACTCACCGTTTTGAAGTTTTTCTATTATAGATTGTGAATCGGGATCGTTTTGTTGAGTAGTCTCGAGCCATGATGGTGAGCTGTTTATGAGATTCACAGAATAACTTAGTGCGGGAGAATCAACGGGGTTACGGCTTAAGAAATCAACATGACTGATGTATTTTCCCTTCCTATACAGAATTTCAAATTGAAAATCCTGCATATAAGTCCACCAACGGGCTACCCTGGGGGACAAATGTTTTTTATTCATTGTCGATTTAATTGCATTACAGTCAGTTATAATGACAAAATTAGTACCTAAAAGGTATACTCTAAAGTTTTTAGAGTTACTAGTTTTTAGAGTATTAATAGGCTTTACTAGATATGTATAGAACAATTTTACTAAAAATAATCAGTTGTTCTACAGATGAACTTAAAATAATGACTATAAGAGTAAATCTTAAGAGAGATTACACTTAATTAAGTTGTTTGGTATAGAGAAGGTTTTAAAATTTGGACTTTAGTGAAATAAGTCTATAAGAACAACTTCTTTTTTCTAAAACCATTAATAGAGAACTATTATCTAAATCTATACCATATTAAGACTGTTTATAGATATAACAGTTTTAAGGCGTGTAAAGTGTGCTCCTTGGGTGAATATTATTTTTAGTCATTACAATTTGACAATTTACGTATAATTTAATATTTATCTCACAAGTTCGTCCAGGGAAGTTTTTTCTTAATCCAGAGAATTTTTTTCTTAATTTCAGGAAAAACATTTAGCGGGAAGGAAAAAGAACTCAAACTTACAAAGATTCCGTTATTTGGGCAACTAGATTCTTAACAGTTAATGACGTATTTGACCCACCGAATTCAGCCAACACCGAAATCATGATAATTTAACGTTTGTATAAAAAATTTAGAAAGAAGGCAATAAAAACATTCAATTATCTACAGAAACTTTTACTAATATGACTAACTATTAAATCAAGCTTCAAAAAGTAAAATTTATTTATAAATCGACCAGCACGACGTAAACAAATTTGACCTTATGACTATTAATTAAAACCAGTTGTCAGTTTGGCTGTTCAGCCTTTTTTCAATGACACAAAGTATTTCCGTTACTCTTAAAAAAAAATCTCGAACGCAATCTGTAGCTACAAAAGCAATCAGATTTTTGGAACTTGAGCGATTAATATCTTTAATTACTTTTTATACATGAAGTTATAACCTTCAAAATCGTGTCTTCCGCTTTTTCTTCGCATCATACCTATGCCTATATTTTTCTTTAAACCTTTCGTATATAATTTGATCGCTTTTTATCTTCTTGATTTTCATTTTTTTTTCTGTTTTGATTTTCCGTATTCATTTTCGGCGGGAAGCATGTAGTAATATAAAATTGTGATAATCAGTAATATTAACTAAACATTTATATGAAAAAATGTGTAAAACGCTTTTCAAAGAAAATATGGCTTAGATGGCAGTTTTTTCCGACTACGGTGGAAGTTTTTCTGAATTCGGTGGCATAAAATCCACCCAACCCAAGGCTACGGGATTCAGAAAATATATATATTTTTTATGTTACTCGTAAACGTACAAGTATTGTCGTTAACGGAGTTTGTTTTTACAAAAACCATTACACAAATACTTTTTCAAAGGAAAAAATAAAATAACGTATTTTAAATTTCTATAGTAATCAATTTTTTATCAGTTCGATCAGGCGCCTCGATTGTACGCGTGGGCACGCTTCCGTATTGTGTATGCGTAGTGAAAATGGTGACGCCAGACATTGACAAATTGTTTTTTTAAGCAAAACATCGATAAATATAAAGTCTCTAACTTTTGTCGCCTATCTATGCCACCTCTGCTAAGGCCGGACGGCACGCTGGCCTATACTGCAGAAGACAAGGCAAATCTTTTTGCCTCTCTCTTTGCAAAGAGTTCGCGTCTGGATCTCATCTTACCTCAGGCTGGTTGCACTATGGCGTCAATTCGCATACGCCAAAAAGAGGTACTTAGAAGTCTGCGGAATCTAGACGTGAATAAAGCTAGCGGCCCAGTTGGAATTTCTGCACCAGTCCTACGTAACTGTGCCTCTGAGTTGTCTCATGTTCTCATACGCCTACGCCTGTACCGCCTGTCACTTGAGACTGGTGTAGCTCCCAGGTCGTGGAAGCTTGCAAACGTACAACCTGTGGCGAAAAAGTGAAGTAGAGCTGACTCTGCCAACTATAGACCTATCTCAGACACTTCCATACTCTACAAGACTATGACACGTGTATTCAATAACCGTCTTCTGTCGTACCGTGAAGACAACGACCTCCTCAGTGATCGCCAGTACGGATTCCGACGAGGGCGATCAACGGGGATCGTCTTGTGTATACCTGTCACATATGGAGCGAGGCTATAGAAAAGCAAGGTGAATTACTTGCAGTGTCTTTGGATATTTCTAAAGCCTTTGACAGGGTCTGCCACGCAAGCCTTTTAAGTAAGCTTCCCTCTTTCGGGCTTCCCACTGACCTTTGCAATTGGATCTCGGAATTTTTGAGTGAACTTTGCGTATGCTGATGACAACACAGTTGTAGATAGGTACTTGTCCAATGCAAGGGTCAGTGGAGAGGTCCATGGTTAGCCGTTTGGATTTGACACTCCAGGCAGTCTCCGATTGGGACGATGCGAATCTTGTCAAATTTAACGCTAACAAAACGCAGGCATGTCTATTCTCCACAAAACGGAGTCGCTTTGAGCTGACTCCGACTTTTCGTGACATATCCATATCGATAGCCGACTGTCTCCAGCTACTTGGAATGGATTTGTCGTCCAATTTGTGTGTTGTTTGTCCAAGGAGGTTTGGGATCCTTTCCAGGGTGAGGCGTTACTTCACACTGGGACAGTTGCTTAAGCTGTACCAAGCACCAGTCCGGTCGTGCATGGAGGCTGCCACCTTTAGGATGGCTCTGCTAAATACCAACTGGCCACCTTGGATCCAATTAACAATCGTGCCAAGAAGCCTAAAGGGCTATCCATACACATCAGGGCCGTGCTCGGGACGTGGACGGGGCGTGCTAGTTTGTATGAACTGCGAGCCCGTCCCGGCGTCGGCCCGGACACGGACTAGTGTGAACGAGATCATACAAAATATACGCAACGATATTTTTTTAAGCCCCTGACGGAGCACGGCTCGTCCACGGCCCGGGCACGTTCTGGATAAGTAAGTAAGTAAGGACATGTTATGTTGACATATATAAATCAGACATTATATGTATATGATACATTTCGACGTTGAAAACATAAACATGTTATTGTCTTTGATTAACTCTTGCGTGCCGCCTTAAGCCAAAAGAGATAGAATTACATTGGTCTGTGTTAAACACGGGAATCGAAAATACGTAACGTCATCTTAAATGCCAACCGTGTCTATTTAAGTAGTAAAAAAATAAAAGGAATTATTCGCATGTACTGTAATAAAATCTTAGAGGATGGAAAAAAATAAAAGAAAGGAGCTGCCCTAAGTACAGAATCAACGTGCATATTACCAAAATTTGAAAGTTACAAATGGCGGATTTCTTTAGTGTTGTACCATAATCTATCGATAAGTCATTATCGACATGCAAATGTATGGCTTGAATTTTTGTTTCTTTAGTTTACTGTAACCAAAGTATGCCTAAACAAACATCTGATCTGATAATTTAATCTCGAGTGGTATATTATTATAAATGTCAACACACATTTTTAAACTTCAAAAAAAAATTAAGACCTCATGTACTTGAAATGACCACGGTTGGCATTTAAAATGACGTTACGAATTTTCGGTTCCCGTGTTTGACACAGACCAATGTAATGCTATCTCTTTTGGCTTAAGACGGCACGTAATAGTTAAACAAAGACAATAATATGTTTATGTTTTCGACGTCGAAATGCATCATATACATATAACGTCTGAGTTATATATGTCAACGTAACTTTGGTTTCTTCAGATTGCCAGTTTGTATATTAGGATGATTGTAGTTAACGATTATTTTGAGATAGTGTTGTTCTTGGAAGTGTACATTAATATGTACGCTTATCGATATCGATAATTCGATATTCTGTTATTAAAATAATTCACAACATAGATATAGAAAAAAGGGGAGATTTGGAATGGGGGCGTGGTTCGTGTCGCCTCAATATGATCAAAATGATCATATCGAGGTGACACACCTACAAACATCGCCACAGTGACATGGCGATACACCTTGTAAAAATTGGAGTGAAAACAAACATTTTACAAATTGGAGTGAAAACAAGTAGTAAAATAACATTCCATCGGCTATTTGCATTTATAGTTACTCTTTCTATTATTATTCAATGTTTTCTTTTTGTCTCCACAGACATTTCTAGACTCAAATATAATGATATTCATTTACGATGACTGATATTTTTCGACAATAAATGTTTACTGAAATGTTTGAATTTCTTACTATGATTTTTGTAATTAAAGTCCCCAAAATATCGAAGCGAAAAGCATTCACGTTAAATTGATTTATTTTATTTTATTATTATTACTAAACATTTCGAGTAACTTTAAGGCAACTCATATTTCGGAGAACCTTTTTAATTGCATGTCAATTTGTGTGTTGCTGTTGCTTGAAGAAAAATGTAAGTGTATTATTGTTTTAGATATTTAAATTCCATTATACTCGTAGATTAAACGTAGAGTATTTGACAGGTCTCTGGTTTTATTTTTCACAATTGGTATAACAGTGGTTCTCATAAGGTTATGGGGCAGATAGGAATGACTTACACATAAATTAAACAACTGAGCCAAAACTCTCGATATATGCGGACCAGCAAAGTGAAGATGCTCGACTCTCTAAATCTAAATCTGCTATATCTTTCGAATCACTTATACCGTCCACGCTCACGGGTTGGCCAGGCCGTACGTTTAATCTCCTAGTGCTTTTCCAAAATCCCCGAAAATCCTTTTCAGAATGTTTTTTGGCAATAATGTCCATCTTTATTTGATCTTCATGTGTTTGACACCATTGCAATCGCGATTTAAAGAGTTTTCTACTCTCACACATTATAGGTGACTCGGAATTAGTGGAGGCGAACACCGTTGTAAAGTTGCCAGCTTATCGGTATTTTCTAGGATATATCACGGAGAGTGTGCGATGGAATTACACTATTTAATTCCGCTTTCCTATTTCCATCACCGAAGGACTAGGCGTAGGTTTGGGTTTCACCCCTATGTTGTGGACATTCCAAAGATTCACACGAAGCGTTACGCTTGCACATTTATATGGCGAACGGCTATGGAGTGGAATTCCCTGGCTGCAGACTCGTTCCCTGAACGTTATGACTTGGGCTTTTTTGAAAGCGAAATCGAATGGGCATTATTAAGGTGTGCATGCTTCATCGTCACTTTCCATCAGGTAAGATGGAGGTCAATTTTATAAAAAAAAAGTTTAAGAAATCTCATTTTCTGGCGTAGTCTTTTTCACATACACAATACGCAAGCGTGCACGTGCATACGATCAGAGCGCCTGAACGAACTGAACGGCGCGCCGATTGCGTGGCGGCGGGCGGCGTGCCGGCGGCGCGGCGCTCATAATGTACTATGAGTGTGTGCGTTATCAATTATTATTATTATTAGGTTCAAGTTATCACCATAGATCGGAAAAAGGTGTTCCACATATATACATGTATAGATATGCTACAAGGAGCCACATAAGAGTTGTTAATCTAAATTGTAAAAAATGAAAGAAAATCTTCTCTTTATTCTATTTATGAAGATAAATAGCCGTGTATGAGTAAGGTTGTCAAAAATGGCACTTTTTCGTTGTGCTTAAGCGTTCAGCAGTTTTTTTTAATTAAAAGTATTAAAATAATCCAGTGTGAACATCTTTTTTCCTTCTTTCCGTTTTTTCTTTTAAAATACGACATTTCTGCTAGTGGTTCGAATTTATGAACATCAGCCCCCGTAGCATGGCTACACGTGATAGTTGCGAGGCGCGCGCTATTGGCTGTCTCAATCAGATCTAATTTAGATAGGCAATAGCGCGCGCTTATTTAAATTTTATCGCGTGTCGCGACTATCATGCGTAGCCATGCTACGGGGGCTGTTATACTGTGTTTATGAATTTAAATAAAATATTTTTAGAGCGCGATCACGATTCTCGTGCAAACTAAAATGTCCTAAGATTCCCGCCGTAAATGAAATTTTAAATAATTTTTTTTCTTAAGTTCTACTAGCAAACGTCGCCGTTCCGTCAATGTGACTGTCAATATACGGTATCTAAAGCTAGGGAGGGGCGGAGTGTGACCATTCTCGTTATTTTTTTATTCTCCGTTTTGGTAAAAGGTCAGTATCTACTGCATTATTTATAGTCTGTTCCAATCCAACTCCAAAAATTCCAATCCAAACCAAAAAAGTAAACAAACAGATCATTGTCCCGGTCGTAGACAGTTTAGTGATGGCCAACTGTACTGCCAAGAACAAATCGATTAATTGAATGAATTGATTTGTTTATTTGAAAAAGTTGGAATAACTGGGTTTTATATGTAATAAAATGGGGTTTGCGATTTCGCTGCTGATTACTATACAAAATATGTGATTCAATACTGAGTGATGATATTTCATACATGAGATTAGAAATTTTTTCATACATAACCTATAAAAGCATATTTCAAATTTCCGAATTCTAATTTTAAATCCTCCTTCAAATTTATTATTATTATTATTATTATTTATAATAACTTGTTACAATATTAATTCATAATCTTAAACTTAACAGTATTTTATAAACTAAAGTAGTTTTTCTAAATACCGACGATTAATCGCTAAGCGGTTTTAACAATAACAAAAAGAAAAATGATGAATGTATGTTGTGTTTGTGTGAGTGAATGGTATGATATCACGTGCGATCATGATATACTAATCCTATGCGTGCGACCTGCGTAATGATAGTGTCGTTGCAATGTGACTTGTGTAATGTCTTAGTGTGCGTTAGTTGTCAGGTAAGTTTGTGGAATCGAAAGATGTGTGATAAAGCGTGTTTTATTTTAAGTTTGGACTTTCTGTAGTGTCATTGATTTTTTTTTTCTTATTTAAGAAATGTTCCTTTAATTTGTACTTAATGTTTCTTTCATTAATTTCCTCCTTTAGTTGTTTAGGCAACTCATTAATTAGGGAAGGTACTTTGACA
Source organism: Hyposmocoma kahamanoa (assembly GCF_003589595.1). Classification (NCBI taxonomy): domain Eukaryota; kingdom Metazoa; phylum Arthropoda; class Insecta; order Lepidoptera; family Cosmopterigidae; genus Hyposmocoma; species Hyposmocoma kahamanoa. Next base: position 13,301,531 of record NW_020653337.1, read on the forward strand.
TTCAGCTTATTTTTGCCATAGAGATTGGTATAAGACGGCACTACAAGTCTACCCTCGCGCTGTCGACGGGTTCTTATGACTCCGCTATAGATTACCTGCCAATCCTTAACAAAGTACTGTTCAGCAAGTATACAATATTTGACATTTTCATGAACTGGTAATACTTTGCAAAAGTTGAATAAACCATCGTTGTTATTTATAAATTGATATTTAACTTTATCAGGAACAATAGTTTTCAATAACCGTATCTGTAGCTCATAGATCCTGTCCAGATGCGTCTTTGAAGTTAAACCGTAACTGCTTAAACCGTATCCAATGATCGATTCCCCAAGTGCTTTATATAGATTGAGCAGGGTCAAGAAAGGCATCTTATATTTGATTATAGAGAATTTGGACAACAAGGCTTTAAGTCTGTCACACACCTTGTTTATATGATCCGTCCATTTCATTCGGTCGTCAATTATAAGTCCTAAATAGGTGTGACTACTAACTAGCTCAATATCTGGACAGTCGCAAATGCTTGAGCTATTTCCCCTGTGCAAGCAATCATGTTTATGCGCAATGAGTTTTAATTCTTGGTTTTTCCTATTTTGGCTCGAGCTTACATAAATCAGTTTGGTCTTATCAGCATTTAGTACTAAGCCTGCATCGTGGGACCATTTGACCAGATTAGTGAAATCTGTTTGCATTTTATGAAGGGCGTCTTTCAGATCATGATGAGCCACTACTAGGCAAGTATCGTCAGCAAATTGGAAAATTTGGCTATGTTGTATTACATGTGGTAAATTATTTACGTAGGACAGGTAGTGTAGGGGGCCCAGTACGGAGCCCTGGGCTGTTCCTTCACTTACTGTTTTCCTGTCACTCATCGCGTCAGCTACTTTTACATAAAAAGCACGATTACTTAAATAGTCTTCACACCAGCCTAACAAAGGTCCTCTCACACCGCAGTCCTCAAGTCTCTCTAGCAACACATCATGACGAAGTGTATCAAATGCCTTACTGTAGTCTATGAACACTACGAGCACTTGCATTTTATCATTAAGGTAATCATATAAGAGATTGGTAAAAGCAGTTAGGAGCTGAGTTGTGTTTTTGCGTGGTTGAAACCCGTACTGATTTTTGTTAAGTACATTATTATCCGTATAAAATTTATGAATTTGGTGACATACATATTTTTCCACAATTTTATCGATGGTGGGGAGAATAGTGATAGGTCTGTAGTTATCATAGTCTGTTTTCCTACCCTTTTTAAAAATAGGTCTAACAATACCAGTTTTAAGCCCTAATGGATAAGTTCTCTTCTCTATACTAGTATTAATTAGTTTAGCAATTGTTGATGCAATATTGTGGCTAATTTTTTTAATATCAATTGCTCGTATCAAATCTAGACCAGGCGCTTTATTAGTATTTATACTCTTAATAATTTTGAGAATGCTTGATGAATTAGCTTTGTGGAAATGCATAGATCTGTCAACCGGCTTTCTGTGTTCGTTTTTGTCTACAAGGGTAATTTTACAATTTTGTGTAATATTTTTAACATTGTTAATGAAATTATTAGCAAAGTTATTAGCTATATCAACAGATTTAACTACATTATTTTCGAAAGCATTGAGTAATACCGCGTCTACAGATAAACGTATTCTACCTGTAAGCCTATTGAGCAGATTCCACAGGTTTTTAGGATTATGTTTGTTTTTGTTAATTTCATTTATTGTATACCTATTTTTAGCTTTGAATATTAATTTATTGGCGTAATTACGGGCGTGGTTGTATTTTTGTTTTAAAATTGTGTTACTGGAGTCATTAATCCACTTATTGAAAAGGCCATCCCTATATTTGCATGCCTTAAGAATTTTACTATTAATCCAATTACTATTGATTTGTTTATTAATATTGTTTTTAATTTTTAATTTAATTTCTGATTTCTTGTAGCAATTATTAAATTGTTCGCATAAGAAAGTATATATACTAGTAGGACAGTTCATATTCTCAACCGTTTCCCAATGTATTTCGCTTAATTGTTTGTCTAATGTGTTCCTATCGTATTTTATTCTATAATTAACATCATCCCGTAGATTTTCCAGTTGCGGTCCGAAGCAAGCTAGCACGACCGCGCGGTGATCGGCCAGTACCGTTCCTAATGCGGCAGTGAAGACGTTTTGCGTGCGGGTTCTCACATAAATATGGTCTATACAAGATCTACTTATTTTATTGTTAGCAACTTCAACACGAGTATATTCAGATATACCGCACGCAAAACCGCCACTATGAAGCATACATGTATATTTGTGCTTGATGGGCGAATTAGTGGTTAGGTCTATATTGATATCGCCGAATATGTAGAAATCGCTACCGTCATTGTATTTCTCAATTTTAGTGCCAAGTTCGTCAATAAATAAATGTTTACTTAGGTCAGGAGGTCGATAGATTGCACACAGAGATGCGGAATATCGTGTTGTTGTGGTTATGTTAAAGAAAATCGATTCAAAGTGATAAGTTTTTTGGTTATGTATTTTTAATTTGTGTTTATTGTGTACATAAATAATTATACCTCCACCTTTCCGATTATTTCGCAACTCCGCGTGCATTTGATACCCAGCTATGTTATATAAGTCCTTTAGAGATTCCGATATGTTTACTTCAGTGAGAATAACTACATCAACGCATAACTTAGAAGATAGTACGCATTGTTCTAGGGGAGTAAAGTTTTTTATAGTGGATCTAATATTAGTGTGGATACATAATAGGTTAGGTTTGTTATAGTTTTTAGGGATTTGTGTAATAAAGGAGTTTATATTAGTACAGTTAGTAAATTCAGTAATATCATCAAAAGAGAAGTTCATTTTACCTTATATTTGTGTCTTTTGTAATGTGTAGGTTGTGTATAGTGTGCTTATACAACAAAAAACTAAAGCAATCACTGTAGAAGCAAATTTTTAATATCATCTTCGGATCTGATGATCTTCAATTGTGTGTTGTCTTCTTTCCTCACTCTAATTACTCCTTTCTTACACCATATATACTTGTAAATGTCTTTTAATTGTTGTTTAGTGTTCCACAGTAGCTTTTTGTTATATGCTGTAAGTGCTTCACGAATTATGATACTTTGCTGTGCGGTTTCTGGTGAGGTGTTTCTAAAAAGACTTGAGACAATGATTTTCGTGGATTTCGCTTTTTGCAGCCATTTTTCTTGCGCGACCTCATCGCTAAGTTTTACTTGTATTGGTCCATTCTGCGGTTGTCTACTAGGGAGACGTCGTACTTCTAGTATGTCCTCGCGATTAAGTTCGAGTCTTTCTGCGATTTTCTCCACTAGTACTAAAGGTTTTTCCCGCCCTTCATGAGGTACGTTCGAAATTGTTAGGGTAGTACTGAGTTGCTGCTGTTCTATCTCCTGCAGACGCTGTTCAAGTGCACCTACTCTAGTTTTAAGATGATTGTTTTTATTTGTTAGGTCATTATTCTTTTTCGTAAGTTCTTGTACCGATATTTTAAAAGCATCCATAGTTTCAAGAATTTCGTCCATCTTTTCAGTATGAAATTCGAATGATTTAGTCAGATCTTGAAGCTCACGCTTGATAGCTTTCTCCATTTCCAGGGATATATCGCGTAGAAGCTTCTTGATGTCAATGGTAGCCTTCGGTGACAACGCTTCAGCGGTCTCCTCCTCCTCCTCATCCTCAGGGACGACCACAGAGCGACGATGAGGTGATTCGCGGTGGCATTCGTCACACGTCCAGCCTAAATTGTTGTTAATGCGAAGCGCTGCCCGTTGCTTCGTAGACAATCCCGAGCATGCAACACTTAGATGCACTAGTTTTTCACATTTGCTGCATTCTACGCCCGCATTAGATTTCGTGATATTTTTATTACATTTGTCGCACTTCGGCATTATGAGGGTAGATTACGGAGACTTGGTATGCACAAACACAGCACGCTATGCGTACGATCGCTCAGCGATGAATCGACTTACACTATAAGTGTAAGGATTATTATTATTCTCCTATATGATTATTATTCGTTCGATTGTGATAAAATTTTCGATTCACTAATCGATTACAAAAACTTTAATTGAATGAACCGAATGAGTTATTTTCGTACAGCCCTATGCAACCAAAGACTATTCACAAATCTATATTTGATTACTAACCTCACTTTTGAACTAACATTTTTCAAATAAGATTTCAATATGTTATTCAAATGAATATTGCTGGAAAAAGTGATGAGATATCAATTCGAAATCTTCAAAATATATGTGATAGTGTTAATTATATATTTATTTATTGCTTTAGAATTTTAACCAAACCGGTTTGTTTACTTTTCTGGCATAATAGATTGGAACAGACTTTACATGGCACCATTACAATTATTTTAAAATCCAACTTCGATTTCCTGGGTCAGTAGTTTGTTTTACGATGCAGTAAAACCATTTTCGGAAATCCGGAATTCGAAAATATAATTAGATAATATTTGGTGGTTTTAACAAATCTGTCGCTCCTTGTAGCTATGTCTATACATGTATCTATATATGTGGAATACCTTTTCCGACCTATGCTTACCAGGTTATCACACTCAACCTGAAGCTACTAATTATAGTACAAGTCTAAGTATCCCATCAGGGTTCGTTTGACAGTTGCAACATTGATCGACAGTTGAATATAACCATTGTATTGGTAACATTATCTTTATTTATTTGGTATCCCAATAGAACATATACAATATTCAATACAATATGAAATTTAATATCTTAATGTATATATCCGAGTAACAGGGAAACAGCACTCTTAATGATGACATCAGTAGGGCTAGCACGATAAGGCGCGACTTGGGCGAGAGCGACGTAAAGCGCGAAATCTCTGCGAGAATAACAGTCAAAAATTTGGCATTATTCAAAAGTTATTTTACGATTTTCGCCAAGTCAATAAAATTAATAAAATGATTAAAATTCCATTTAAAAACTGCAATAACATTCATGCCAATAATTTGTCAACAATACTTTAAAGATTGGAAACTCGAACATTTAAAAAACGCTCAATAGTTAACTAATAGTATTTATTTATTGACATTTGGCTATATAGCCTAAAAAGACAACAAATAATTATGAAACTGGAAATATAATAAAACATAAACGAAATTTCTAAAAATGTAATAAATCTAAAACAAGTTAGTCACGGAGTAACTTTATTTGAATTGCTTATTTTGACAGATGAGACTGCCATGTGTATGGCAAATAATACGTCATTATTAGAGGAGACCCGTGCACTGCAGTGGGACGTATAATGAATTTAATTTCATTATGATTACTAATATTATAAAGACCAAACACATACAAAAATTTTCTTTCTTGGTTGATCACAGAGATCTGAAGAGTACTGCCACTGCGCCCATCACCCTGAGACAGAAAGTTCACAATACCCATGTGCCTGTAATTTCACTAGCACCTTTTACCACTCAAGACGCAGGAACGCTGTAATGCTTACATTGTTTCGATTATATAATAAAAAGTGCAAATAAACGACTGGTGCTAGTAACACTTTGTGCGGTTAATATACAATTATATACCTACTCATCCGCACTGCAGTCTTAAGTTATACAATAACAGAAATATACACTCGCATTTGATTCTATTAGACAACGTAATCTCAACCTAATTCCTTGTTCAAACATCATCATCCAACCGTATCTTACACAAAGGTGTTCAATTGTAAGTAATCCTTCTACATCATATTAGGTTTCAACTTTATAGAAATCAATTCAAACTTAGTGAAACGAATTTAAACATAATACAAAACTAATTTAGGGCAAATTCCTTCTTTACCAAGTTTTTTTATCATAACTAAATTACGTGCTTTGAATAAGGAACAGCGGGTCAGGTAGGAATAAAGGGTGTAACCGCCAGATGGTGATTTAAAAAAAAATACGGAAACAAAACCACGAAAATATTGTGCTGTATTTTAAATAGGGCGCACTATAAGTTTCCGGAACTGGCCACTTAATATAAACAATATATAAAAAGTAATTAGAACATTTAAAAATGGAACTCTTTGGATGTAGAATACAGTATGTTTCCTCCGACTGTAATTTGTTTCTACATTGTGGCATCATTTTAGAAATTGATTGACTACATCACCATGGATTTAATTCATGAAAATTTTCGTAGAATTAATTTCTACGACTTTAAGTGTAATTTAACAGCTCAGCGGAGCTTCGGTCGGCTTGAAACTGCTTTTGGCGATGAAGCACCATGCAAGACGACTGACGAATTTCGTGATTGTCGCCCGTTCACTACTGTGAACAACAAAAACATCGATGCTACGCGCCGTATGATCAAAACACACAGCCAGGTGACATACCATGAGATTCGGGCATCTTTAGGCATATGCATGAGTCAAATACAATGAATACTACACAAACATTTGGGTGTGAAAAAGGTGTGCTTTCGGTGGTTCCCACATAATTTGACTGAGTGAAGGGAAACGGATCGCATCACTTGGTGCAATGCCATGCTTACCAGATTCAACGAAGGGGCATCAAATTTGGTCTGGGACATAGTAACAGGTGAAGAAACATGGATTTACAATTACGATCCCAAAACAAAGCAGCAATCGAGCGTATGGGTCTTTCGAGATGAGCCGCAAAAAAAAGCAACCAAAGTGGCGCGCGTGCAAAGTGCCTCTAAGCGGATGATTGTTTCTTTTTTTAATAAAACTGGACACGTGGCTATTGTTGCTTTGGAGAATCGTTGTACCGTGAATAGTGATTGGTACACGACCATTTGGTTGCCGGAAGTTATTGACAAACTCGTAAAAGGAACCGTAAACGCCGTATCACCTAGCACCACGATAATGCCAGTTCTCACCCATCCAGACAGACAAATGAATTTTTGAAAGTGAACAACGTTGACCTTATGAGCCATCCCGCGTACAGTCTCGAGCTGGCATCTTATTTCCAAAAATTAAGAACCAGTTAACGGGTTAACCATTTTCATCACCTGAAGAGACTGTCGAAGAGTGAGAAATATGTTTCAGAGATTGTCACGAGGAGTGGCATAAATGTTTTCGACATTGGTTCATTCGTATGAAAATGTGCATTAACGCTAACAGAGAATATTTTGAGAAACAATAAATTCATTTCTGACCATTTATAGTATTTATAGTCCAACGGAGTTATAGTATTTGTACATACAAGAAAGCGAGAGATGTGTGTGAGGAATGTGTGCGAGCTCGCCGTCGCCTCCGTTCGCCCCACCACACCGCACCCCATCCGCGTACAGCTGAAAAAAGCTCCGTTCCACAGTCTCGCTACGGATCCTCGCATCGTCTAGTTACTCCGCACAGCTTTAGTGGAAACTAGCACACCGTTTCACAGCGTCGCTACACATTCTTGCACCACCTAGCTACCTCGCACATTTTTGGTGGAATCGCAGCCTTATACTCCTACCTACGACGGTATGTGATACAATTACTGAGCGAACAAAAACAATACTTACTGGTAACGCCAGGTATAGTTTGTCTGAGCTCGCACCTCCTTACCTTTCCCGTCCTAATTCGTGTTACGCCATAGCCATAAATCGCCAGTGAAATTAAAAAATAAGTGTGTGACGTTACATTCGAAAAAAAAAATCCGCATCCGCGATGTCGCATCATTTATTAAAATTAAATATCCCGCTTCTCCGCCCGGCATTGAGCCGCGTACGCAATATATTACATGGTGGCATTATTGGTGATCAGCCGCACGTGAAGTGTGTGAATGAAGACGAGCTCTACGACGTCGGACATAAAGGTTGGTGGTAGCACGGCTTCCATTCCTTTTACTTCCGAGCTCGTCTATCCCGCAGCTCCCCACAAGCTATCGAAGTTTCTTTCAATTTTTTTTATTATAGCGTCATCACTTACTTAAAAATCTCAACAGATTTTAAAGGCATTGAAAAGTAAACGTATAATATAATTTACTAGTGAATTTACATTTGTTAATAGGTACTTGACCAACGCAAGGACCTGTGGAAAGTAAATTCAGTCTTATCGAGAGTCCATTGTTAGTCGTATGGATTTAACGCTTAAGGCAGTCTCCAATAAGGGTGGGTGAAATGATTCTTATCAAATTTCATGCTGCCATAACGCAGGCGTATCTATTCTCTACAAAACTGAGCCCTTTAACCTACCTCCGACTGTTCATGATATATCCATACCGATAGGCGACCGTCTCCATCTACTTTGAATGAACTGCCCCGTCCAATTTGAACTTCATCATTTACATAGCATTTACATAGTTTCCAAGACAATAAATAATACCTAATAATAAATTTATTGTTCTCCACAAGTTTTGGGTGAAAAGGTGAGGCGTTATTTTACACTGGCACAGTTGATTTAGCTGTCCCAAGCACAAGTCCGGTAGTGTATGAAATCCTGCTGTCACTTATGGGATGGTTCTGCTAAATACTAACCAAAGGTTTATAAGTGACTCGAATTTAGTAGAGGCGAACCTATATTGGTATTATACAGGATATATCACGGAGAATGTGCGATGAAATTGCATGATTTAATTCCGCCTTCCAATGTACCACTATCTACATGCACTTGCATTTTGTGAAAGTTATTTGTTAAATAACGTCAGCAGTTCTGAGGTGGATTTTTTAGATAAAATCATTCAATTATCAACTGCAGTGAGGCAAAAGTGGGATTTCAGAACTTTTAATGGGTTGTTTTATTAGTAGATACTTAGGTAGTAGTCCATCAGAGCGAGGAAACTAATAGCTAACAATTTGGGTGACTGTCTATAAGCGCAAACGCAAAATATTTGTGTAATAAACGAGTTAATATTAGTAAATGACGTAATAAATTTACTTACTGAACATCCAACGTCCATGGGATAATGTAATTTGATTTTCAATCTGAAGTACACGTTTCACAAAAAAGGTCACCTTGAATGGTGAATAATATTTTTGTGGAATGGATACGTACTAATGCAAATTACTCGTTTCTTTCGTGCGTATTTACTTTAAGAAATTATACATATATGATATTTTTTATTATCTATTAATTATACATATATATATTATATATGATATTTTCATAATAAAATTAGAATTGTATTTTCCTATTTAACAACACAAATACATATGTGTTGTAAAATAGGAAAATACAATTCTAATTTTATTATGAACTGTATTTAAGTCTATATACAGGCCACAAATATGTATACCTGTCCACCACGAGGTGTGGAATAAACACCCGAAATTACCCATTACTCCGTCATGGACCAGTCGGTTTATGATGTTATATTTAAGTCTATATACAAGGCACAAATATGTATACCTATCCACCACGAGGTGTGGAATAAACACCCGAAATTACCCATTACTCCGCCATGAACCAGTCAGTTTATGATGTTTTCACGTCTACCTTAATCCCATAAATTTTCGTTGACCTACCTATTTAGGAGTTTAAGGAACATAACTTACTTTCGAATAAACGATGGTGAAGATAATTCATAGCTAGTCGAATTAATTACTTACCCAGATTCTAGTTTAACAAGTGTTTTCTATATTGTTTTCTTATGATGTTGTTGACGCGGTTGTTTATAAGAACCAGAACAAACAAGAAGCGAAATTATTTTTGTTAAGCACTAAATGATTAAGTCCCTAATTTGTTTTTTACCAAGATATAAAGCACCGTGATTGGAAAGAAACCTGAAACACGAAAACATTCGTACTTAGATATACATTATTTACTGTGCCCTTTTTTAGAAAAGGGAATGTTTCAATGGCTTAAACTAGATATTCAATGTTAAAATGCCGATTCGTCCACATCTGATCTGACAGCATTGCCTTGCAAGTTCTTCCTTCCATCCTTTAAGAATGACCCACTGCCGGTGACGACTGCTGGGTGTTTTTATACTTTCTCATTTGAAAGTATAAAGAGTGTAAGGAATAACTTCTTTTGCAACAGAAGTCCGTCATGTTGCTGGTCGGTTGTGGAATAATAATCCGTAGTTGTGTGTACCCATAGATATAGAAAAAAGGTGAGATTTGATACCCGGGGGCGGAGTTCGTATCGTGGTGACACGCCTACAAACATCGACACAGTGACATGGCGATCGTTGTACATACAAGATCTCACGTAAAACGTGAAAATGCCAAATTGTAGCGATACACCTTGTAAAAATTTATGTGAAAACAAAAATTTTAAAACCAATGAGATAACATTCCACCGGCTATATGCATTTTAGTTACTATTTCTATTATTATTCAATGTTTTCTTTTTGTCCCCATAGAAATTTCTAGACTCAAATATAGTGATGTTCATTTACGATAACTGATGTTTATCGACTATAAATTTTTACTGAAATGTTTGAATTTATTACTATGATTTTTGTAATTAAGGTCCCTAAAGTATCGAAGCGAAAAGCATTCACGTTAAATTGATTTATTTTATTTTATTATTATTACTAAACATTGTATTTCGAGTAACTTTAACACAACTCATATTTCGGACAACCGTTTCAATTTTATGTCAATTTGTATGTTGCTGTTGCTTGAAGAAAAATGTATGTGTATTATTGTTTTAGATATTTATATTCCATTATACTCGTAGATTAAGCGTAGACTATTTTTAATTTTTATATTTTTCCAATGTGTTCAAAATAAAAGAAGGTTGGATTGAAGCTGCAGGAAAATCGAAATATTGGTTTTCTTATTACTATTTCTGACTTTGTTTAAATTTCCATAGCAAATGCATTTAAAAAATAAATAAAATAAAATCGGCTTCATTTTACATGTGCATTCAAAATAACTTAGAAACAATTACATAAATCCTTCTTAAAAAACAACATAATTTAATTTATTGAATTCGTTGATCAAATCAAATCAAATCAAAATCAAATCAAAATAATCTTTATTTCATAGGTAAGCATTATTACACTTGAAATCGTCACAATGGTTAAACTCTACCGCTCATTCGTAAGGCAGATTCCCCTGAGAAGAATGAGCAAGAAACTCTAGGGGTTGCTCTTTGTAAATAACATTTACAATATTTTTTTATTTGAAACATCAGATTGAGACTACCTCCATGAGCTAAACGGGTTACTACCACGGATTTTTGTCATCCAAGTACGCAGAAGTTGTATAATAACCTTTAGTATAAAGTTTTTGTTTCACTATAGTTTTAAACCTCGTGAAAGGCAAATTTTGTATATCAACCGGAATCTTGTTATAGAAGCGTATACATTGCCCCTTAAATGATTGTTTGACTTTGTGAAGACGACTATCAAGAAAAGCTAGTTTATTTTTATTCCTCGTATTAATGTTATGTCTGTCACTATTTTTCATAAAGAAATTACTATTCCTTTTAACATAAATTATATTTTCATAAATGTATTGTGAGGCTAGTGTAAGAATGTTAATTTCCTTAAACTTATCTCTCAAAGATACTTTGGGGCCCAGATTGTAAATTGCCCTAACTGCACGTTTCTGCAGGACAAAGATTCTATTGATATCGGCGGCATTACCCCAAAGCAAAATGCCGTATGTCATTAGACTGTGAAAGTAGCTGAAGTAAACCAATCTAGCGGTTTCGACGTCTGAAAGTTTCCTTATTTTTTTAATCGCGTACACTGCAGAGCTGAGCCGTTTTGACAACTTACTTATATGGGGACCCCATTGCAATTTAGCATCTAACGTTATACCTAGAAATACAACTGTATCCACAAGATTCAGTTTTTCGTTTCTAACTACAATGTTTGTAACCGTCTCTCTAACATTGGGTAATGTAAATTTCACACAATTTGTTTTTTTCTCATTAAGAAGTAGGTTATTAACAGCAAACCAATCAACTACTTTAGATATAGCATTGTTCACATCGTCATAGGAACATTGGTGCCTTTTAACTTTAAATAATAAGGAAGTATCATCAGCAAACAATACTATCTCATGTTTTATACCCTCCATAAGGCTAGGTAAATCATTAATATAAACTAAAAACAAAAATGGGCCTAGAATTGAACCTTGAGGGACACCCATGCTAATTACAGACCCTGACGATCTCGTACCGTTAACATCGACCCTCTGTACCCTACCACGCAAATACGATTTAAGAAGGTCGAGATCACGTCCCGCCACACCATAATGGCGAAGTTTCCTGACCAGTGTATCATGGTGCACACAATCAAAAGCCTTGGAAAGGTCACAGAATACACCAATAGCATCATGTGAGACTTCCCATGCATCAAATATATGATTAATCAACTCTACACCAGCATCGGTTGTAGAGCGACCCCGAGTGAAACCAAATTGTTTAGGAGACATTAAATTATTACTATAAAAATGTGCACACATCTGATTTAGAATAATTTTTTCAAATATTTTACTGAGAGTTGGTAGTATTGATATAGGTCTGAAATTGGTGGGGTCAGAAATACTACCAGATTTGAAAAGTGGAATAACTTTACTTTGCTTCATGAGGTCAGGAAAGACACCATCATCAACACATTTATTAAAGACACAGGCTAAGTAAGGCGCAATACAATCAACTATAGAACTAATTACTCTGACTGAAAGACCATCAAGATCAGCAGTATTTTTTATATTTATAGACTTAAAGGCCTTAACAATATCGTTTGGAAATACATGACGGAACCTTAAATTAGTGATACTAACTGCATTATTTTCTTTTAGTAAGGATGCAGCGGCCGTGGGAGATGAATTTAACGAATTAGTAGTCAAAATTGGAATGTTGGTAAAAAAATTTTCAAATATTTTAGCAACTTCTGCGTCTGTGTTTACAATTTTGTCATTAAATCTTAGTTGAAAATCTAAGTTACGAGGTTTGACCCTTCCAGTTTCGCTATTTATAATATTCCAAGTCGTTTTTACTACATTCGCGCTGCTTTTTATTTTATTATTAATAAACATTGCTTTGGCTGCCACACAAACACGTTTAAACATTTTCGAATATTTCCTAACAAAATCATTAAAACTGTTACTAGTGTTATAAGTTCTTTCATCGTAAAGATCATACAGCCTTTGTCTACTTTTGTGAATTCCCACAGTCGCCCATTCACTAAATTTCAATGAATTATTAATAGTTATGATTTTGGACTTAAAAACATTATCACGTTCACTTTTCACTATGTTGAAAACTGAATTATACAATTTATTGGGATCGTTAACGTACGGAATGTCAGTTAGTTTAAGCATTACGTTATTTCTATAAGCTTTAAGTCGACCATTATTTATCGGAACACATGTGATATCCTTTTTCGGCATTTTGTCAACAGTTATATTAAAAGTGGCCAATTGACCGCAGTGATCTGAAGTTAATTTATTTATAATAGATTTATTACTAGGTACGGCGTTGGTATAAATGTTGTCTAAACAAGTGGCAGTAGTAGAAGTTATTCTAGTAGGCACCAAAAAAAGATTCACAAGGTTATAACATTGGAAAAATGATATGAGCCTACTGCTAGCACTGGAATCTTCTAATAAGTTAACATTGAAGTCACCACAAACAGCAATATATTTATTTATATTATTTAATTTGGCTAAAACTTCATCTAATCTTTTTTCAAATAGTTCGTAAGATGAATGAGGGGGTCTGTACACGCTTAATATAACAAGCCGTTCAAGCTCTATGCAGGATATCTCTATAGTCCGCTCAATAGATAGGCTCACAATATCTTTACGTTCTTTAAATTTTAAATTATTTTTAATAAGAATTAAAGAGCCGCCGTGAATAGCTTTTTCTCTGCTGAACGAACTAGCCACCTGGTGATTGTTGAAGCTAAACATGAACTGATGTTGTGATAGAAAGTGGTGTTCAGTAATACAAAGAATATCAATATTGTTACAGTTAATAAATAATTCTATTTCTAGCTCTTTGCCTTTCATGCCTTGAATATTTTGGTGCACCAGGTTTAATATAAAATTTATTTTATTTCTGTGTGTTTTAGGTTGGTTTCTTACTGTCAATGTGTTGCAAGAGTATCTCTCCGTTGTCTTATTAATTAATTTAAATAATTAGAAATTGAATTAATTTCAACAGAATTATTATTGTCAGTAAACTGACCTATGTCAACGGACTGCTCAATAGAAGCAGCCGGTCTGGTAGCCAATGATTTGGCTGAATTATTAATATAATATGATAGCATCTCTGCTATCTGTCTCCTAAAATAACTAGTAAGATAATACCTATCTTTAGTCAAATAAAAATATTTACTAATAAAATTATTAGTATCCATAAAATGAAATTTACTATAATGAAATGTCAAGCTGTGTAATGTCCTATTTAAGTTATGCCTCAAATTATTTTCACTTGTTGTGAGGCAATTGCTGAAGGGAAAAGCTAACAAAATAATTTCTTTTATATTAATTAAATTATTTAATTGTGAAAAATATTGTATTAAATCTTTTTTGTTACATTTTCCTCTTCTGCCAATTAAAATTATTAATGTAGTGTCTTTGTCAAACTTAGTTGACAAAATACTATCTAATATTTTACAGTATGTTGCACCTGGCATGCAAATATTTGTTAATTTTAATCCTAGGTGGTTAAGTTGCAAACCTATGTTTTTACCCATTTCATCACTATACATAACTATATTATTTTGAATTTCATTTGATCTAGTTATTGACAAAGAGGTATTTTTTGATTCTAAACTAGATTCCTGCAACAACAATGAGGAGGGATTAGTGACACACACAGACAGGGAGGATTGTGGTTTTATTTCTTTGCAATTGCAAACTTGATTATTTGTTAAAGAGTCAAATCTGTCATTATTATATCTACACAAATCTAATAAATTATCCATAGCATGTGTGTGCTCCTTAATCTCCTGTTGCGCAGTTTCATATTTCTGTGTTATTAATTTTAATGAATTTGTTACACTATGTAATTCTGCCTGGAGGCGCTGTGTGTCACATTCATAGCTAAGCCTATTTTTCTCAAGATTTTGTGTACAATCACTCAATTCATTCAACAAACTCTGACGTTCTTTTCTTAATGATACATTTTTACAAAATGCTGCATTTTTCTTTATTAATTTATTTGTACTGGATATGTATTTATTAATTTTGACATACTTTTTTAATTTTTTTTTACTACAATTTAAAGCTAAAGCTGTTGAATTAAATGAGTTACTTTCACAAGTCAGATCAGTGGTGATTGGTTCTGAACAGGAGGGTGGTACAGCACAGACCATTGTGGGAGCACTGCTGATCAGCTCATCAAATAGGGACTGCGACTGTGTTGACTGTTGTTCGTCCCTTGCTTGTTCCATTATAGTTATTTGATTGTATGCGTCTCGTAGGTCACATTCTAATGAAGAAATGCGTGCAAGGGCTTCTTCGAATGCGCTGCTGCTTTGGTCGAATCCATCTACCACAATCTGTAGCTGGTCTCTTTGGTACTGTACCTCCGTAATTTGTATAAGCAATTCAGCCATATCACTTTTTAATTGCCTATTCCTATCTAAAATGTCCAATATTTCCTTTTCACTATCGTTTCTTTCTGTTAGCAATTGCTCATTCAGTGCCTTTGCTGTTTTGAGTTCTAATAAAGCGTGTTGGAGTTTATCCTCCAATTGACGTTCCGCAGCAGCTTTGCGTGTAAACATTGTGTATGCTTTTGAAAAAGAAAATGAAAACAATTTGAAAGAACGTTAGCAAGAAAGACAGCTGATCGAGCGATTACTAAATAGTGAGGTTATGTTACTTACAATTTATCCGTACAAAGACTAAATATTAGACAAAATAACCACTCTTCAGTTATATTATAAGTTTAACTACCTATTTATATTAATAATTATGGAAATACTTACGAAATAGCACAGAATTTTTAAAAACAAATTCGTAACGGCTATCTTTCCAAAGTGACTAGAAAATGCTCAAATTACCTTTAACCTCGATAATTACTGTTGCAGTTGTGTAACAATGAACTTAATTGATAAATGTGATTTGCAAACACTGATATTATTTCACATAAGACACTTTTTGAAAAGTATTAGGCCGGTTAACCTGACTGTTTTCAACGTCACTTTGTTTAATTACTCAACCTGATCAAATCACTATGTATGCACTTAAAAACTGTATAAGTATATTTTGTAATGATATTATTCAGCAATGAAATGGGGTTTTACAAGAATAACACGATAAAAACAATTAAATTTAAAATAAAATTACGGAACACTTAAGTTTACAACTTAACCGCTGTGTTGCCAGCCCACCAAACTTTATTCTATTATTATTATTCTATTCTAGTACACCCCGGTCACGGCCACCGAGGTAGTTATCGATTATATCAATTCGATTCGATTAAATCAATTGATGGTTCGAGTTTACTCTTGACAAGTGATAGTTTCACCAACCCGTGTTAACGTTAATGGAAAACTGACACTGGCGACGATCGCCATATTTTATATATTATTCTTATAAAACTGACACTGGCCCAAGCCTAGTGGCCGCCATTAAGAAAATAATAATAATTTATATTAATATATTAATTTAATAATACACCCATTGACTTACAAATAAATGGACGACGTGTCTAATACAAAAACCACGAAAAAAATGTACCAAGTCAACCTATTTAAACGTAGTGACATGTAGAGGAATATAAAAAGCTAAAACGTTGAATTTAAATTGTAATGTCATTTCAGTACTGCCTAATTTTGCTTGCAACAATTGAAAGGCGCAAAAAAACACCATATTCAGCTTCTACTGGACACTTACCAAAATGCACCATATGTAGCTTCTAGTGAAAACTTCTTGAATATAGGTATAATGGAGTAGCCTTTATTATTTATAAATAAATTTTATACGTAAATGTTGAATTTTATACAAGGCCATTTATTACGCGCTAGGGTATCTGACTTTTTTTTCTTGAGTTTCGAGAATTCTCGTACCGAAGTCTCGAGTCAGTCGAGAATTTTTTTTAAAAATCGTAAGAAATCAGCTCAGTCAACTATAAAACTAAATCTGAACTTTTCGAAAGTTATTTTGGCCTGAGTGTTCTGAGTTATGCCCCGGAATAAATTCCATCGTTCTTGGTCCCAGGTTCGATTCCCAGTAGAACCAATTTGGGAAATAAACTTTTGTAAATTGGTTCTTCTCTATGATTCCGTTGCTCTGATACTCATGGGGAGTATGTACAGAGAGTTCCCTAGTTTCAAACCAGGTAATTGTCTTACAATAGAATATCAAGACCAGAACCATTTAGAAAAGTTAATTTGTTAAATTGATCCTACCGGTATCGAACCCGGGAACTTCTCATCCGTGCCCACAGTGCAAACCGTTAGGCTATCGAGGTTGTCACTATTTGTATTATTATGCAGTGTTTTTGTTCACTCATTGATGTAATCACATACCAAATCTTTAATATTATGGACTTTTATCAAGCTTGCATCAGTTCTGGTTTCCTTTCTTTTCTTACCATTTTCTTAACCCGTTCGTGCATAGTACTGAAATTATACTGCGCTCAAAAACGTCACCACTTTTCTATATGCCGTAGTGATTACATTGCTTCAATACAATTATTACGGTTTACCACTGACGACAGTTGATTCCGTTAACAGGCATAGTCGTACTGCTCATAGTTCTTGCAAATGTTTCTTGTGCATGAAAAAGTAGGGCTATGACGGTAAACATTTTAAAATTGTGTTACGTCGTTTTCACGTTTCAAGCCCTACCCATTCAAAATCTTTAAGTTATGGTAGTAGATAATAGAGCGTAAAGTTTGAATTGCACACAAGCTAAAAAATGGCGACATCGGTACCCGATCTTACATAGCGTAATTACATATCTTCCCTTTTTTCTATATACTATATTTATGGGTGTACCTAACTATAGGCAGAGAACAAATAAGTAACGAGAACGGACACTCTCCGCCGCTCCCTAGCTTTAGATACCGCACCACGCCCCGCACATTGCCGGTCACATTGACTGAACGACAACAAGTCTGCGGGCGAGCCGTTTTCACGCGAAGACGGCTTTGATATTTGAATATAGTTTTCATTTATTCATTACAAAACTTGTACGTTAATATATTAGGGGTTAAAGTATGAAATTGCCGTTTTATTGCAATAGGTTCTTTGAATTTTCATAGAATCTTCATGGTTTGAGGTTTTCGAATGAAACTTTTTTCAAATGTTTTCTGTGATTTTTTTTTTAAATTTGAAACATTTGAATATCGACTTTCAATTGTTTTTGTTATTCAATTTAGACAAGAAAGATGGATACTGCGAAAATTCGAGTGATTTTTGAATACGAGTTCCGACGCGGAACTAACGCGGCAGAAACAGCCCGCAATATCAATGCTGCGTTTGGAGAGGGGTCTACTAATGAACGCACCGTGCGATTTTGGTTTAAACGCTTTCGTGATGGAAATTTCGACTTAAAGAACGAGCCACGAGGAAGACCGCCCACACAGGTGAATAACGATGAGTTAAGAGAGATAGTGGAAGCCGATCCTAGTCAAACTACCCAGGAATTAGCGGCATGGTTTAACGTTACCTTACCCACAATATTGACTCACTTGCGTCAAATCAATAAAATAAAAAAATACGAAAAATGGGTGCCTCATGATTTGACTGATCTGCAGAAAGAAACGCGTGTTGAAACTTGTGTTGCCTTGTTGAACCGGTACAGAAATGAAGGAATATTGGATCGAATTGTAACATGTGATGAAAAATGGATTCTTTATGATAACCGGAAAAGAAAAATGCAATGGCTGACCCCAGGTCAAATGCCACAACAGTGTCCTAAAGCAAAACTTACCAATAAAAAGGTAATGGTAACTGTTTGGTGGTCTCAGCATGGTGTTATTCACTATAGTTTTCTCCGATCTGGTCAAGCAATAACGGCAGATGTCTATTGTGCCGAACTCCGAACCATGTTGACAAAACTAGCAGTAAAACAGCCCCGACTCATGAATCGATCTTCACCATTATTGCTCCACGACAACGCGAGACCTCACACAGCACGAGAAACCATTTTGACCCTTCAGGAACTGCAGTTAGAAACCATTCGTCATCCTCCGTATTCACCAGACCTTGCTCCAACGGACTACCATTTTTTTCGTGATTTGGACAATTATCTACGTGACAAGAAGTTTTCTTCCCAGGAGGCAGTACAAAATGCTTTCACACAGTTTGTGCAGTCTAGATCGTCGGAGTTCTATCGCAAAGGCATTAATAACCTTCCCATTAGATGGCAGCAATGTATAGATAATAATGGCAACTATTTTGATTAAATAAATTTGTAAAAAATTTAAAAAATAAACAATTTAGATTTTCAGTGCAAATCGGCAATTTCATACTTTAACCCCTATTATAACATCATTTTACGTTACTATTTATAACGGTCGTGAATTGTGCTGTGTACGACTGTTTATCATCATTTTCCGAAAGATGAAACAAAGTAGGTAAGTAAAAAAACTTATGTCTGAGACTCATACAGTTATTGTTTTCTTCATTTATTTACTGCAGAGTAATATATGTATGTATAAAAAATACAGATTTGGCGCCATGACTTCGTGAGCTAGTAGACAAGGGTTCTCGAATTTTCAATTCATAGTCCCGATAAATATTACATAAGTAGCGAATATACCTAATTATTAAGTAAGTAATGATGATCAACTTGGACACGCAATTTCAAATACCTTGATTACCTTATTTAACACGTTCGTGGCCGACCAGAATATTCAAAAATTTTCAAAAAATGACATTGGTTTATATGTGACTGTTTTTGGTCTCATTTGTACGTATATAAGTTTTTTCGAGTTATTTCATTACTTGGCTCTATTTTGGGGTTATTTTTAGTGCCGGGCATTTCAACTCGGCGGTGCGGCCTAAACGCAATAGTCTTTATATTTAGGCCGCGCCTGTCATAATACTGGGCACAGTACGTGCATTGATGGTTTGATCGATGCTTACCTAAACATACGTCTTTCATTTAAAAATGAAATTTTTTTGCTTAGTTTGTAACCTTTAAATTCAATTTGAAATTTAAGTTAATTGTTTTTATTCAAAATATATATATTTTTCCTCTTAGTCTAGAAAAGTACCTAGGTATGCCATAAAAAACCTTAATACCAAGTAACAATAAAAATTCGTCAGGTCAACGCCGGTCATGTTATATGGCTAATACGTAGCGTTTGCCACCTGCGGCATGAACGACTATCGCAATGTTAGGTGTATCGTGCCGGTCATTTTATCCCCCCACGGCCCCAATAGGTAGATGGGATGCTGGTCATTTTAACCCGCCACGGCGATGAACGTGTTAAAAGTACATGTCCAAAATATAACATTTTAAGTGCTTTTAATACATTTTTTAAATAAATCTTCAATATTACTCTAGTTAGTGAGTTAATGAAAAATATGATATTATATCGATATAAATACATAATAGACATGTGCAATTATTAGGATTCTGGACTTTATTAAGAGAATCATAGATAATAGATTCGCGTTAACATTTTCGCTATGTTGCCGCTCTGATCACGTAACGTGCATGAAAGTGATGGGTAACCCTGCCACTTCACGCATACATTTGCGCGTGTGCAGATAGCGCCTTGCTGTATGTAGTAGTAGTAGGTACATAATTTTCGACCGTTGTATGGAGTGTCCGGAGTGTGCTATAGGTATTTATCATCACTCGTAACCAGTAAATAAATAGTTAAATTTAAGTTAGATAAACTATGTTTGTTTTGGTGTAGATCTTTTGTTCAAAATTATGTTCCGACAATGTCCGACAGAGAATCCAGGCGGAGACTGAAAAACAGCACTATGCTGAGGCTTCGTACTTCAACCATCAACATGTTAGAAATAGAAATAAAAGTAGCACATAGTTTACTAGTAAATGTATCATGTGATCTATCTGTGTGTGTGTGTGTGTGTGTGTGTGTGTGTGTGTGTGTGTGTGTGT
>NW_020653337.1:13322454-13348936 GCF_003589595.1 Hyposmocoma kahamanoa
GTGTGTGTGTGTGTGTGTGTGTGTGTGTGTGTGTGTGTGTGTGTGTGGGTGTGTGTGTGTGTGTGTGTGTGTGTGTGTGTGTGTGTGTGTGTGTGTGTGTGTGTGTGTGTGTGTGTGTGTTTGATGGATACTATTTAATGTAGCCACGTGGAAGGGATGGAAGTAGATTAATAGCATCGCGAATGTGAATGAGAGCATGCCTCAGGAAATCTCGACATGGGCATATATAATTCTCGCCAAAAGTAAACATTAATACAAGACTATAATAAACATCGATAACAACAACGTGATATTGAGAGAGCGTTGAGAATTTTTAACAGAAATTTGATATCTGTTTTGGTGCAACCATAATCTACAATGCTTGAAGTAATTCCAGGGCCGAACGGTTATTCTGGCTAAAAGAAAAAACAGAAAAGAATTGAAATATCCTTTCTTAATTTAAATCTTGTACTATATTGTGCATACGACACCACGTCAAGCTACACATTGATGGATATTTTTCCGTTTCACTGTCCGTAGCTTGATGAGCTGTTGACTGTACTATATTATATAGCATGATATTATAAAGCCCATTATGGGAAGAATAGTTCGATCAAGCAATCGTTATCACGTAAACGAAGTTCACTGGTGTACAATATGGAAAGGTTCGCATATTTGCATTAAGTTTTTGTATTCATACTGTTTAAAGATATGTAAAATTATAATAAGCGCAGTAAAACAGCCAAGCTCTAATGGGATAGAGCGGGAAACGTCTGTCCGATGTAATCCGAAAAGTGGGAGAACGTCGTCAGTCCATGGCTGCGCGAGGATGGAAGGCGACGGCAGGGACGGCCGAGAAGCCTTTAGTAGGACGATCTTGATGGGTTTGAGAAGGAGTGGTGGGAAATTAGCAAAGACAGGGAGCAGTGGAGGATTTTGAGGAAGATCTTTGCCCAGCAATGGAATATAATAGGTTAATATAAAAATAAAATAAAATGAAAATAAGCACAGTGAATATTAAGTGGCATAGATACAACTAGGTAACTATAAACTACGTTATACGTATAAAATACTTACCATGTAGCCACCTGTCGGCGACGGGAGATGTACAGAGGAATCGCAAGCGGTTTCGCCCAAATCTCCAGTCACGGGGTGAGATTAGAAACGTTAAGATTGTCTTAAATATTTTAATGTGTATATGTTTATTTATGGTATTGAACAGGTACATTAACAACAAGTTTATTATTGTGGCTAGAAATGGGTATAAACTGCAACTCTGGTAGCGTCACAAGTGCAACTTTTTGTGGTTAATTTATTAGCTACGAGTAAACTATAGCAGGAAAACTGTATAACCTTTTTGAATATTACGCTTGTATTTATAATCCATAGAGGTAATAAATGATGCCGCTTTAACGATGTACGGTTTTGATAAAACGCATCCCTTACTTAACAGAAGGTCGTCCATAAATATTGTTTAAATATATTTCAGACTAAGCCTTGTTAAAATCTCAAACCTAATTCTTTAATCTTATTCAGATTTAGTTAAGCCTTAAGGACTTAGTCAAATGGCGTTAAATCAAATCAATCATCACTTTGTTTATTTTCAACAAACTTGAAACGGTAAGATGTTTATAGGCTGCAGTATATATAGAGTATTGATAGCAAACGAGTTAAACGCTAATTTGCCCTAATACCTAGAGTAACTGAAAACTCGATAAGTGTATTTACCGTCGGAAAAAGCTGTGCTATCACATTTCGTGTTAAAAGTGACAATTGCGTGCTACTTTGAAGATTAAATTGGATAGAGTTATTTAGCGTTAAAATTTGTATAGTTACGGAAGGTAGAGTCGAGAGCAGAGATCTTTGCCCAGTAGTGGGACACAATACGCCAATTTAAAAAATGTATACAGTATATTGTATATTACTATTCGAGAGAATCACTATTCTGCCCCGGTTTATAACCTTCAACAATAGTAACTGAAAGTGCATGTACCTAAGTGAAAAAGATGGTTATTAGTCATTGACCCACCAACAATGTTAGTAGAATAACAAATGACACAAATTTATTATACGAATGTGGAGATAAACACGGGGAAAGTCAACCTCGGTGTATATGCTAGACTCACAGAAAGAAAACTCTCACTGAGCGAAAAAACGTCCACATCGCGTTGTGGTCACTTTAAGGGTGTACTCTAAGTTATCGTCAGATCGTTAATAACTAACTCATCGAGACTAATTTAATAACCATAAAACGATAGTTGTGTCTGCAGTAGTTAGGTAATTTGCAGACTCCCCTGATTACATCAGATCATTGTTACTATATCACTATAGTAACAATGATCTGATGTAATAGTCTTCTAATTTCCATTTCCACCAAATCTTAAGTCGATTGAACAAGTGGAGGTTATGTAAAGATTCCTGCACTAACAGGAAATAGTAGTTTAAGGGCCGTATTCTAGAACTCTACTCAATGCTCAAGTCGATTTGAGTATGGTTTAAAGCACTCGAAATCATACATCATATCTCGAAATCCCTGCCATTAGGGTCGTATTTCCAGTACTTGTGTTTCCAGTGCAATCCTGACTTGAGCATTGAGTAGAGTTCTAGAACACGACCCTAAGTGACTTACAAGTGAAAGGCATTAAAATACACGGCCACTTACATAAACATTACAACATTTGAAAATGGAACTCTTTAGCTGTAGAGTAGTAGTTTGGCTGTACAGTTGTTTTATCTGACTGTCACTTGTTTTTACATTGTGGTGTCATTTAAAAATTGGTTGTCTACATCACCATGGATTTAACTCATGAAAATTTTCGTAGTATGATTTTCTACGACTTTAAGTGTAATTTAACAGCTCGGCTTCAAACTGCTTTTGGCGATGAAGCACCACGCAAGACAACTATTTATAGCTGGTTTGCAGAATTCAAACGCGGTCGTGTGAATCTCAATGACGAATTTCGTGATGGTCGCCCGTCCACTACTGTGAACAACAAAAACATCGATGCTGTGCGCTGTATGACGCCATGATCGAAACAGACAGGCATGTGACATACCATAAGATTCGGGAATCTTTAGGCATACGAACATTTGGGTGTGAAAAAGGTGTACTCTCGGTGGATCCCACACATTTTGACTGAGGCTCAAAAAACTTGAAAACACTTGGTGCAATGCCATGCTTACCAGATTCAACGAAGGGGCATCAAATTTGGTGTGGGACCTGAATTTATAGTTACGATCACAAAACAAAGCAGCAATGGAGCGTATGGGTCTTTCAAGATGAGCCGAAACCAACCAAAGTGGCGCGCGTGTAAAGTGCCTCTAAGTGGATCATTGCTTCTTTTTTTAATAAAACTGGACACGTGGCTACTGTTGCTTTGGAGAATCGTTGCAGCGTGAATAGTGATTGATACACGACCATTTAGTTGCCGGAAGTTATTGACAAACTCCGTAAAAATAGCCGTAAACGCCGTATCATCTTGCACCACGATAATGCCAGTTCTCACACGGCCAGACAAACAAATGAATTTTTGAAGGTGAACAACGTTGACCTTATGAGCCATCACGCGTACAGTCCCGACCTGGCACCTTGTGACTTTGATTTATTTCTAAAAATTAAGAACCAGTTACGCGGTCAACGATTTTCGTCACCTGTAGAGGCTGTCGAAGAGTATGAAAAATATGTTTCAGAGATTGTCAGGGAAGAATGGCACAAATGTTTTCAAAATTGGTTCATTCGTATGAAAATGTGCAGTAACGCTAACTGAGAATATTTTGAGAAACAATAAATTCATTTCTGACCATTTATAACATTTTTTTCTTACTCATTCCGGAAACTTATAGTGCGCCCCACGCAATGGTATTATACTTGTAAACAATAGATGCGCAATCTGCGTTTACAAACGGTACCCACGGCACTGTTGTCCACAGGCAACAATGACAACAGTCACCGTCTTGAATTCGAGTGACTAGGTACAACATCACCGAGACGTGACAAAAAAGTATCAAAAACAGTGAAATATGTAATTTAAATTTGAAATTCTCGGTTGGAAAATGATCATAAAACTACTGAGGTTACTTTCCACTGGTCAGTTTCCATTTGTTTATTTAGATTGTCGTAAATAAAAATAAAAATGAAATAAATTTATTTGAAACAACAATGTTGCCAGTAAATCAATTTTCATTTGCCTATAATATTGGGAGTTAATCCTTTTGAAGTTACTTTTGACTTCGTAGTCAAAAGTGATTTTAATTCAGGTTTTTTCGTTGCAACGTTATAACGTAAAGGGCAACCGTAATACTATTAAAGATGATATTTTGTTTCCCAGAATACCTAAAGATCGAACGCGCAGGGCGGAGTGGATAAAAATTATACGAATCTTACGAAAAGATACTTTGAGTAACAAAGCACAAGTCAATTGTACAACAAGCTATGATGCACATTGGCGTTTAATAATTTGTAATAAACTATAGTTAAATGTTTGTGTATCAAGTAATTTGTAATACCTACCCCTTTATAAATTTGTTTTCGTTAAATAGATACAAAAACTTTGTCGGAAGACAGTCTTTTTATCACCTTTATCCAACAAATAAAAAATACTAGAAAAGCAATTAATTCCTTAGATTAGAAAATCATCTCTTCATATTTACAATTTATTTCAAAGAACTATGAATTCCAAGCGTGGACCCTTAAGTTCATTTTCAAGTATATTTCACTCGTTCATTTCATTTCTGATCACTATCTATTTCCACGTCTCTTTCCACTAGTGAGGCTACAAGAAATTAGGGAAAATTATTTCTAAACCGGTAACACTGGTCGTATCCCTTAATACACTAGGACTATTTCATTTTGACATAATAAGTTTGACATTAATCGAAGATTTGAAGAGAAGAAGAGATTAAAGAATAATTTTTAATTCGTATTAGAACGAGACAAATATTTTCTTTGAAATTTCAATCCGTTTCAAAGCTAGTTTTTAAATTTGCAAAGTGGTCACACATTTTAGACAACTGTTCGTAGGACATTGCGTCTCTAATGCTTACTGGCCCCAGGTAACATTATTATTTATTTATTTATTATATATTTATATAGTTATTATCAGTAATAACTAAGGACCATCCCGATTACATATCGAGTTCTTAGGTTTTCGCGATTGTTACACATACGAAATGAAACAATTTTTCCGGATTTAAATCGCGTATATTTGTTTTTTCAAACAAACCGACGTTTCGGGCCCTTTACAGGTCCCATGGTCACGGTTGACTGAGGTGGTACAGTCTTCAACCAGTTATGTCTAATATTAATGCAAACCACCCTATTTTTTCATTATAGTTACAATAGTTATTAATTAAATACCTTATTTTTAATTTTACAAAGAAAACATTCCAATTTACGCTACATTAAATTTTACAAATTATGTTATTGAATGAGTTTTTATTAAGTTTAATTTATTATTAATAAAAATTAGAATAAACACATAAAAAACATATAAAACATATTAATTAGTACTGCAGTCTTATGTCTGTTTGGGATTTTTCATTAGAGGAAATACTGGATCCCAAACTGGTGGTACGGAGAAACCATCTTCCCTGTTGAAATTAGGATGTTTTTTAATTTCAATGGCCTCTCGCAGCATCCTGGGTAGATAACGGACTTCTTTTGCAAGGACCTGGGGTTTGTCAAACTTCATTGAATGTGTAGCTTTATCCATGACATGCTCGCAGACTGCAGACTTGTTTACGCGACGGTGTTTGACATCAGCTATATGTTCTTTGACGCGGGTACAAATACTTCGCTTTGTTTGTCCAATATAAGATTTGAATTCCAATGAAATTTGAAGTCCAATGAGATTTAAATCCGGAAAAATAGTTTCATTTCCTACATCCCGATTACAATTACAAAAACAGCAGTGAACAGCCAACGTAAGATAAGAACAAAATTTTCTAATTAAAATTGCCTGCTTTATAACAGTTTATTTTCCTTTAATTAAATTAAAAGAAAAGTTCATCAAACTGGACAAAGTTCAAATCCTTTGAAAATTATAATGGGTACCCAGTTTGAAAAACAAATAATTAAAAGCGAAAAAAATTACCAATTACCAATTTTACCAAATAAAACCATAGCATAATAAGAGAAGTATGGTAACTCCAGGGAAATGTAGCAACGGTAAGACGTGTTTTTGTTCATTTATTATTTGGAAATGGTTATAATAACACAAAAATAAGGCGGCGAATAATATACCGTTACTTATCGAGAAGGAATGAAAAATTAAAAGAGAAGAAAAACAAACAGTTTTAATGGGTGGCGCAAATAGCTCATTGTTTTACAAACCATTAGGCCTCTTCCAGACATCAAGCGATGAACGCATTTATAAAATAACACATAAAAGTGCGTTGGAGTCTGAACATCTTTGGACAGTCCATTGACACAGTGTATTAAAAGGGTTATTATTGTATCCTTTATGGTGGCCACTAGGCTTGTACCAGTGTCAGTTTTTTTAGGAATAATGTGAAAATTATAACGATCATCGCCAGTGTCAAGAATTTTCTCTAATGAAAGGGTTCAAATAGGACACTATTTATTTATTATTTCCTTTATGGCGGCTACTAGACTTGTGCCAGGGTCAGTTTTATAAGAATAATATAGAAATTATGGCGATCATCGCCAGTGTCAGTAGTAATGAATTTACCTCATCTATCTATCTATCTAGTACCACCTATCTAGTACTTTGTTAATACTCTGTGCTATGATAATATAGATGACACTGACACTGACAATAGCGGGCTTTACACTGACTATCGCGCGTGATTGAGCGCGTGTGTAAAGACATTAGAAGGGAAAGGGAAAGATCGCGCGGAACACGAGCAATCGCTCGAAAAAAGAACACGAGCAATCGCTCAAAAAAAAAGAACGAAAAGTGAAATTGGTCCAAATAAAAATTATATTAAATTATAATTTTCCTGTAAGTGAGGCGCACTCAATGCGACGCGTATGCACCGCGACATAATTGTGTGCGTCCGCACACGCCGCGTTGCTACATTTCCATGGAGTTACCATACTTGTCTTATTATGCTATGGTTTTAGTGTCTGTATGTTTTAGTGTCACTTAATTTTTTTCGCTTTTAACTATTTGTACTGAGCGAAATTCTATCCAACGTCATTGTTCTCGCAACCCTAATGAATTGTTTTTCTCTTTTCAGTTTATAGGCTATCACGTTTTTTGTAATATAGATTTTATCTGTGGTTATTTACTAAATAATTATCATTAATTACAGGATTCTTACCACGGTATGAGTTACACTCTCCATGGTCCCGGGTTGCCTCAGTCAGCCCGTGATGGCAAGAAACCTGTAATTAGTGATAATTAAGTTTTTTGTACATTGAACAGTAATATCTTCTGTGCCAATTTAATCAAGGTTTCGTAGCCTGATACTATCAAAGTAGCAATCAATATCAATACCACGATATTACAATCGATAGTATATACTTGATACTTGGGGTGAGTCTAGAATGCCTGCTTGAGACAATATAAAATACCGTTGGGATAGACCATTGGAACTACGAATATATTTGTAAGAGTAGAAAGATCGTAAAGCCCAACTATAAAGCTTATAAGACAGGTATAAAACCTATATAAACCGTTCATAACTTTTTCTTATCCTGCTATTTATAGCTATCACTGAAAATGAACTTTTATCAAAATCATCTTTAGTGAAAAATGACCTTCTAGTTTGTGTAACTAGTAAAACATCAAACTATGTTTACGTTAGAAAATTATTTTCCGGCAATTAATTTACTCCAAAAACATCATTATCTTTGCTCCCGTAGTCATTTGCATTTCGTAACTTTCGAGATATTTGATTTTATATATAAATTTGTTGGTAGGTCAATGATAAAGTGACTCATTTACGCTAATTAGTGAAGCTAAATAAGATATCGTCGCCTTACTTTCTCAAACTCGTACCTTAAAGTACAAAGTTACAGAAATGCAAAAAATGGATTGTATATACAAATGTTGCAGGCTGATTTCACATCCGGGCGGCGCGGCGCGTCGTGGTGAATGTTCACTGATCCCACGGCGCCGACTCAACCGGCGAGAGGGAAACCCGGGGGGGTTTTAGTGGGGTAGGCCTTCCAGTGTGGAGGGAGAGTCCCCACATAACCCCTGAGTCTCCCTGGGCTCAGGGGTATCCATAAAGATTTTCCCCCGTCAAAAAAAAAAGGCTGATTTCACATCACATTTCCTTCATATTTACACACTAGCTTTTACCTATTCTTAAAATAATGCATCCAAATTAAAACCCTTGTTAAAAAATTTAAAACAAATAGAAAATTTTGCCATCAACTGAATAATCACTCTTTATGAGATACAAGTTTAAGAAAGTAAGGCGACGATATCAAAAACCGTTTAAAAGGGTTTATAGATCTCAACTCGCGAAACCCAGATATTTTCTTTTAATAATAACGCACACACTCAACATAGCCCTGCACTAGGGAAATCCTGTGTCGCGGGTGCTATGGACACACATATAGACAACCACAAATTACACCCAAACTCACGAGAGAAATAAATGTAGGCCATATAAATATTTCTCCCGGCCCGGGAATCGAACCTGGGACCTCTGCGTGGCAGTCCGGCATGGTAACCGTTCGGCCACAGAGGCAGCCAAAAAGATATAAAGATATGGTTAATAAGTCAATTTAGCTACAAATGTCGATTAATGTAATCGACATTTTTGTTGAAAGTTATATATGACAAGGTTATATATGACAAGGTCAGAACTCTTTTTTTTAAATTGGGTTTTATGCCCTTTCTTCTGTGAAATATCGATCCTTGAGTATGAAAGCAATTGCGAATATTGTTTCACCAGTCAACATGTAAAGTTATAAGTAATTTAGGTTTGCCCATAGAAGAGAAATGAGGACACGAACGAAGTTGAGTTGTTATGTATCTCCCAAAGTTGTGCATGTGTACGTTTCTGAGTTAGATACCTATTAATAATAATAATAATAATTGTAACAAACTAGTGGAGTAATTTAAAAAATAGCAATTGAATATCAATTCAATAAAAATTTAAACACTTATTCCTTTTGAAGAACTATGAAACTTTCCTTCGTTCTTTCTTTTGTATGTCAAAATGTTTTTTAATTAAATACATGACAAAATTACAATACTAGGTAAATTAAGGTGGTTATAAATTCAGGAAAATATAAAACTTTTTTAATTTCGCTCTTAGGAAAGATAGCCATAATTCACTTTAAATTCATAATATGCTTACCTTTTTGGTAACTTACCTGCGCCATTCATAAAGTTCTGTTGACTGTGACCGACATAAACAGTACCTATATACATCGTTTCATTAATCCTTACTCAGCAGACCTTTTTTGGCCTTTTTAATTTCGTTTATTAATTTCGACATAGTAAATCTGATTCTCTCGGTATTCAATTTATCAAGTTTATAAAATTATGTAGAAATAAAAATTTTGTTGAGCTGTTTATCTTTCTCCTACGGTACATACAATATTACAATCTATATACAATCGATGAGTTAGCACAGGATGTTTATATACGTGTTTATGAATATTTCACCATAGCAACGCGCCAAGGAATTTAATGGCAACACAACAATATAGGTGTAAAGCTGAAAAGTGTTTTTAAAAACTTAAATAAAATTATTTCATGTAAGATTTTTAGCCAGCAAAAATGTGTACTTTCTTTCTTCAGTTTTTGTTCTAGGTCACGGCGGAAAGTCAGTGTTTCATCGTTTGGGTCCAGTGGTATACCGAGCTTACGTCATTTCTGCCATTAGAAACAACACATTCGATATGGAATGTACCTTTTTTTATGTTACTAAATGACGGAACGAAGAAGTCGTGCGCCTTGTGGTAAATGACACGCCTGTCCAGCTGCAGTGTCACTCAGAACTTTAAATCGCAAAGATCTGAGGGGAACTGCCACTGCGCCAGTTACAGTGAGACATAAGTTGACAAGCCCCATGTGCTTCTAATTTCACCAGTATCCTTCAAAACCGTAACGTAGTCATGATCACATTACTGCTTGGCGGTAGAAATAGGTAAGGAGGCAGTACTTCCCTGGACGAACTCTTTCACAAGGAACACTACTGCTACTAAAACCATCTACCATATGACATGGAAAATATCGATAATGGAGCTCAATCGGGCGTACAAAATAACTAGAGGTAATGGACGAAAAGAAACGGACTGACACATAAAAAATGTGTCGGCGATAATACGATATTTATTACTTGTTCAGTGAAAAGGAAAAGTTCTGTTGCCTATTTTGCGGCTTATGCTATGTAAGAAGCAGACGCAACATATTTGTTTTTCTGTGTTCCTAGAGGGAAAAACAAAGAAGTCAAGCTATGGTGACCGCTAGCGTTCAGGTATTAATTTGCCCCTTGTCAGTTCGCACAAATATTCTGAATCGTTCACAGTGAACGCAGCTCGTATGTGGAACCTCCTTCCAGTCCGACAGTCACCTTCGGTTCGGGCTTTCAGGGGTGCCGTTTTGAAATCTTGGGATTATTTAGACTCCTCATGTTAGAGCTTAAAATATATTTATAATAATAATAACGCACACACTCAACATAGCCCCGTACTAGGGGAAACCCTGTATCACTGGTGCCATGGACATGGACTCGCCAACTTTCCTTTCAATTACTCAAAGGTTAGCTGGAAGAAATCCCTTTATGTGATAAGCTCGCCTTTGAACAATAACGTTTTATTTGTTTGTTAAAAATTTGTTTTGTGTTACAATAAAGTGTTAACAACATACACGTCAGGGATGTACGCAAAAGGCGTTATTTTTGTTTATCGTTATTTTATCGAGTTCTTAGGTTTTCGCGATTGTTACACATAGGAAATGAAACTATTTTTCCGGACTTAAATCGCCTATATTTGTTTTTTTTTTTTTTTTAAAAAAAGGTTTGTTTGAAAAAACAAATATACGCGATTTAAATCCGGAAAAATAGTTTCATTTCCTATCGTTATTTTATTATATTATATTATATAATAAAATAAATATATTATATAATAAAACTATTGTCTAGTCATCTAATGTACTATACGTGAACGGTTTCAATTTTGAGAAAAATGACACTTTGTGTTGGATTCTGTGTTCTGTGTTTGTGTTTATTGGGAAGATTTTGCGCTCTCCAGTTAGCTTTGGACCTATATTACACATTCAATATTTTTTTTTGTAGATTTTTGTTTTGATAAATAAGTGGAATTTAGTGCATGGACATACAAAATTGAGGCTTTGGAGAAATAGCTAAATATATATTATTTCCAGTATCCGAAAAAAAAAATCTCTGATACAGAAATTATAGCAAAAGACTTCGGTTGTTCATTCATGCGGTATTAGACGGGATCAGCGCCCATGCTACTGTCTTAAAATATCTAGATAATAAAATATCAGATAAAATTCACGACATATTACACTTATGTAACAAAATCACATGATCTACATCAACACAACGTAATTAAAATCCAAACAGTCCATCGCAAACAGCTGCCTGACCTAAATTGCGATGCGATATTAAGGTTTTCCCTCAAGGAGTGGCTATAATTGGCAACGCGAATATAATGTCATACCTTATTACACATCTAGTACATTAACATCCGCATCCGCAAAAACTATGCATCGATTGATTTGGATGTCGGATGCGGAAGCAGATATTGAAAAACATGCACATGATCCGCAGTTGCGGATGCGGGTACAGATGTCTGCAATATACCTAATAGTTGTTATAACACTTTTAGTGTGGGTATTATGTACTGCGTTAGTTAATTTTATAAAAGTTTTAATTGTACCTTTTCTTATACGATTTTATTATTGTGAGTATTGAGAATGTGGTGGTGTTAATTTCTAAGTCCAAGATGGTTGCCAAGAATTTTCAAAAATTTATTTTTGGCAATCCTTATGAGAATGGCATTTATATCTGAATACATGGTGGCTAACACGACTTTTCTAAATGCAAGATGGCGGGTACGATTTCTCAAATAATGGCAAGTTGGGTATCGTTTTCGAGATATTTGGGGGTGCTCATTACGAATATAGCACTTATTTGTAAATCCAAGATGGCAGAAACGATTTTAAAAAAAATGCAATATGGGTATCCTTTTCGAGGTATTTGGGGATGCTCATTACGAATATGGCACTCATTTCTGAATCCAAGGTGGCGGGCACGATTTTTCGAAAAATGGCAAGTTGGGTATCGTTTTCGAGGTATTTGGGGGTGCTCATTACGAATATAGGACTTGTTTGTAAATCCAAGATGGCGGACACGATTAATCAAAAAAATGCAATTATTTGTAAATCCCAGATGGCGGACACGATTTTTCAAAAAAATGCATGCCGCCTATCTTGGATTTAGAAATGAGTGCCATATTCGTATTGAGCTTGTATTTTGCACAGCCCTGGCTGCTGCTTACACAAAATGCGATTTGCAGGCCATGTCCAATTAGCAAAGAAAGGATTTGCATTGCTGAATTAATAGCGAAAAGTTGGCCAAAATTTATTTGCTTATAGGTTTTTTTTGTTACACATTTTTAACATCAAGTTTGTTTAAATTGCAAGCAACAAATCTACTCTGGTTATCAATTTCTCTGTAAAGTCACTCACATATTATGTATAGCCGTAGGTGAACATCGCAATTCGTCGTTCATACGTAATTTTGCAATGTAAGCTAGCAATTTCAATACGGGCAATACCAACTACATAATAACGAGAATATTTGTTTTTTGTAAGTATTAGCAGGCACTTGTATTTTTTGGCTAGTTTAGCCAACGGTATCAGTTCTCGAGCTAATAGAATACGACGCGGGTGTAGTCCACCATGTCATGCGGATAATATGTTATTTAATGGACTTAAATCATTTCAACTCAGCCAGTCCGTGGCACATACTTCCAATATGCAGATATTATGTTTATATGCCTTAGTGAAATGGATTCTAATGATTTGAAATCGTGATACATACCTCCACTTCTTTCTTTTTTTTAACAAAATTGAGTCGGAGCTGATAACCTCGACGACAATGTGAAATATTATTAATTCTACACATGTTGTTTATCCTCGTCGCCATTTGTGGCGTTCACGCTTACAGTTTACACGGAGAGCTTAATGAAACAACATGTGTTTACTTTACGTACACGTGCGATACGTCCGCCCACACCACTGTCTAGTGTGGTAATGCGGGAACGGCGGGCCGTAGTGTAACTTATATTGTCTAATGTTTATGGCACATTATGTGCGTACCCTTTTTTTTTAATAATATCAAGTGACGGGACGAACAAGTCGTGCGCCTGATGGTAAGCTACACTCAGCCTGTCCATAACAGTTGCAGTATCACTCAGAGCTTTAAATCGCAACGATCTGAGGGGCACTGCCACCACGCCCGTCACCCTGAGACATAAGTTTACAAGTACTATGTGCCTGTTATTTCACCAGCACTCTTACCCTCAAAACCGGAACACAGTAATGGTGACATTACTGCTTGGCGGTAGAAATAGGTAAGGTGGCAGTATTTCCCTGGACGAACTCTTTCACAAGGAGCTCTACAGCTACTAAACTATACACTACAACAACAGCCATGATGAATTGTAAAAAAAATTGCTAAATTTTTGCACAGAAATTATCAGAAATTCTTAATAATAAGTATTTAAGTAATATTGTAATTAAATTTCTATCTAAATAACATTTTAAGTGAATGTT
This sequence comes from Hyposmocoma kahamanoa, assembly GCF_003589595.1. NCBI lineage: Eukaryota > Metazoa > Arthropoda > Insecta > Lepidoptera > Cosmopterigidae > Hyposmocoma > Hyposmocoma kahamanoa. Next base: position 13,336,167 of record NW_020653337.1, read on the forward strand.
TTTAATTTTGAACTTATGTAACCTCCTTACTTGAATTTGAACATGATCTGTGTAAGGAAGTATAAATAAAAAAACCTTACCTACCATGGCTGTAATTTAAATTTAAAAGGCCCTGGGAATTAATTTGGGGCATTATCTAATCACGTTAACCACAATGCAATTATACTATTTACGAGCAAGTGTGATGAAAAAAGTTATCGACTAATTTTGTTCTTACAATTTTTTCTCTTATTGAAAAGTTGTAATTTTGAAGACGTAACCTTATTAAATCAATGGTATGCTTATACATTACTGTGTATTTTTTTAAACAGTGATTAACGTTTTAATAAACCCCCATTTTCCTGCATTTAACTAGGTGTGGTTCTTTTCAAACAATCACGTTATGGGGATCCCTGTCCTCCGCTCGGTGGGAGGAGCGAGAATAATTTTTCCATGTTTCCAATTGGGCATTATAATATATAACCATTGCACAGTCTTTTCTTTAAGTCAAGAACAAATCACGAAGGAGCATTGTACAATTGTTTGCATTATAATTTAAATTCACGATTCACAACAGGAAAGTGGTTTTGAGTTTTCATTTATTCACAAACAAATTTTCTCCAGTTTACTTTTTTAGTATTCCGTAAACATTGAATTGTGAGAGTCTTTGTTCGAATAATAAAAATGTGTAAATTTTTATAGTAAACTAAATAAAGCGGTTTCTGCATGTGGGAGCAACTGGGAGTAATTTTTATATGAAAACATTTTACAGTCCAAGGAAAGACGGAATATTATGTGTAAAAGTATCTAACCCTTCTGAATTGGAATTGAACATTCGTGTGTGAAATATGGACCTGGGAACTGGTTACTGTGGTACTCATATTACAGGGAATTTCCTAGGGTGAGAGCAGGTAATTGCTGTGGTTATCTGGGACTTTATTATTTTTATTTTGGGATATCTAGTTTGTATTTTCGCCTCTCCCATGGCCTAAAACATCTTTTTCTATTTTGTTTCCGCAGGGAATCAAATTATGTTATATTATGTGAAATTGTTTGGCTCTCCTATTGAAGCATTAAAAATATGAAGTTTGGTTCACGCTGAGAAAATTCTTGACTTTTATGTAGGACGACCTGGTTTTGATTCTCGCAAGAAACGTGGACCATGTAGCCATTTTTGTTATTAAATCTGCACGTTAGATGTAATTTACAACCCTTTTAAGATAGTGGTGTTCTCAACAAAAGCAGGTATTGGGTCCACCGGCCCCGTGCCTACGCCCAGTTATGAGACGCATACAATTCATCGCACAAATGTCCACTTGAAAACCGATTTTTCTAGCATCAGCTTGTCCATTTTAACTAAATTAAAACACGCATAGTGCGAATTAAATTTCTTCCTTCACATTGTCTTCTGATTTGGTCGAGTATTACTTATTTGACGGTAATTGTTTCGGACGAATGTCGGACGGAGAACGGGAGCACGGGCCCTGGACATAATATGCCGTACTGGCATTACGTAAATCCTTTGAGAGGTCTTCGCAATCCAGATAGCACTAGCACCAGTGTCCACTAAAAGCGGCTATTTACGTTCCGAAACTAATTTAGTGCAAATGGGAATTTATTTGGACCAAAATCGATACCTACATGTAGATAACTAATAATATTAATAATAACGCACACACTCAACATAGCCCCGCACTAGGGAAACCCTGTGTCGCAGATGCCATGGACACACACTGAGGGTCGTATTCTAGAACTTTATTCAATGCTCAAGTCAGGATTGCACTGGCAACACAAGCACTGGAAATACGACCCTAATGGCAGGGACTTGAGTATGATTTCGAGTGCTTTAAACCATACTCAAATCCTGACTTGAGCATTGAGTAGAGTTCTAGAATACGACCCATAGACAACCACAAATTACACCCAAACTCACGAGAGAAATAAATGTAGACCATACAAATATTTCTCCCGATCCGGGAATCGAACCTGGGACCTCTGCGTGGCAGTCCGGCATCGTAACCGTTCGGCCACAGAGGCAGTCAATTACACGAAAGCTAATGGTAAAGTGAGACCCAAAATAGAAGTTTTGACGTATTTTGTTCGACTACACGGAAAATCGGTTTTTCGGTGTTAAAAAACCACGAATTCAATAACTTTTAATTGATAATGATAGACATCGGTAGTGAACTAGGGGGCCCGAAACACGATTGAGTAAACTTCGCTCGATAAAAAAGAATCACAAAGTATTGCAAAGTTTAAATTTTGGCAAGGTTCTTGTACGAAAAATCAGTTTCATTCGATTGTTATTAGAATGAAATTCTTCATCTATGTTTCAATGAAATTCTCTCCTGTGTTCCGTAATAAATACGAGTCCGTACTCGTATGGGTGTGAACTTATTTTATAGTTAGAGAGTATATTTTTATTTCTAAAAGGGAAACTTACGCAACAACACTATTTCGCTTTAAACTGCATTTTCAAGACTCGACGGCCGTGAGTTCGAATTTCGGGCTCGCACCTTTGAGTTTTTTGGAATGTATGTGCGAAATTTCATTTGAAATTTACGTGCGTGCGTGCATGTGCGTATATTGTGCGTGCTTTTGTATGTATGTGTGTTGTGAGAGGATGTCTAAAAAACAACACTCCTACAAATGGGTTAACGTGATGGTACAAAAAAATCGTCACAAGTTTAGTGGTCGAGTTCATAATTTCGAAAATTCATTACTGCAAACGGCAAACGTTTCATCGGGAGTCACGTTTTAGTTTCCATATTTCAGATCTGCACGGATTCAATAAAGTCACTGTAGTATTCTGAAAAGATCGCAGTAACTTGTATAATATGACCTCACAACATTTTCCATCACGTTCAAGCCGTCGGCATTGATTTATTTGTGCAACTACTGCTATTATTATTATTCATAATATGTCCAATGCACTTGATGGAGGGAACAAAATTGAAAGGAGCTTGAATACACGATATTGTACCGAAAGAACTTTGCTGTCAACAAGTAAAAACACTTCAAATTAATAAAATTTTAAAAGGTAGGTACAGGGTCAAGAGCACGTCAAGTTTGACACTTATGATTTAAATCCAACTCTATGCCGCTTACTATAAGCACGGTGCAAAATACAAAGTGTCAAGCTTGATGTGCTCTTGACTGTACATATTTTTCCTGAAGTGGCAATTTATTTAAAAACATTTTTCTTTGTTCTCATATGTTCACCGATTTCTGCGTCACTTGCGGACCGATTATGAAAATTTTCGAAATCGACTCAAGGAAAGAAATACAAAGAACTACTAAGTGCGGATTGATAGTCCATGACTTTGAGAAAAAAACATTTTTTTTAAGTTTTTTTTTACGCAAACACTTTTTAACTTTATACAGCTTGACCAGCTATATTCCAACTTTTTCAACCCCACCAAAAATATTATTTGGCAAACTTATATCGATCTCACCTACCTTTTTTCTATTTTTATCTTAGAGGATGGAAAAAAATAAAGGAAAGGAGCTGCCCTATATAAGGAATAAACGTACCCACCTAAACCAAAAACGTCCACCATAAATGGCGGATTTAGTGTTGTACCATAATCATAGATAAGTCAATATCGACATGCAAATATGTGGCTTTAATGTTGAAACTGTTTTTTATGTTTGCAAATTCGTATAGTTTACTGTAATCAAAGTATGATGAATACTAGGCTATTATTACCAGGCAAGTAATGAAGCCATTTTAATCAAAATTAAATATAAAGTTATTTACCAATAAATGTAACGATGGAATTGCATTATCATGTAATTTAATTACATTCAAAGTTCTACTAAAATTTGGCTTCAAAATGGAGCGAACAAACGAAGATGGTATTTGATGCAATGTTTATGTTCGGCAGTCCTATAGTTTTTCATTTGTACGCAAAATTTAGAAATAATAATAATGATATAATAAAAATCTCGTAGTGAATTGTTTTAATAACAGAATATCGATAATATGTCTGCTTACTAGAACAACACTATCTTAAAAGATTCGTTATCAACAATCATCAAAATATACTAACAAATAGGCAATCTAAAGTAACCAAAGCAAAATTCGGCAAGACTTATGAATAAACTACTTAAATGAGTCTAATTACATGAGATATTTGGGCTATTGTCTGATTTACCTATAGGCAGAAAAATAACACATGGCGGTGTCATTACACATAACATTCTGTTGATTTCCGATTTTCCTGGCACATTGGTTTTCATGATGTTGCCATGTCAGAGGTCCCGGGTTCGAATTTAGTCTCGGATCTGGGACTCTGTGGTACCGTCGTTGTTTCCGATTTCCATCACACAAGTGCTTTAGTTACTTACTTTGGAATCAGAGCAACGTAGGTGATGCCGTCATATTTATTTATTATTATTTATTATTTGCTTAGAAATGGGTAAGTATATCTGGCCTGACACGTAGAGGTCCCGGGTTCGATTCCCGGGCCGTGAGAAAATATTTGTATGGCCTACATTATATCTCTCGTGAGTTTGGGCGTTATTTGTGGTTGGTTTCTCTAGTGCGGGGCTATATAAAAAATAAAATAAAAATTTATACAAATTACAACGTCATCAATAAGGATAATGATACATGCAATGCATGTTGCTGAATTAATAATGTAAAGTTGGTCAGTTTTTTGTTACATATTTTTAACATGAAGTTTGTTTAAATTTCAAGCAACAAATCTACTCTGGTTATCAATTTCCCTGTAAAGTCACTCACAGAATATGTATAGTAGTAGGTGAACATAGTAATTTGTAGTTCATACGTAATTTTGCAATGTAATAATTATTAATACAAAGATCGAACACTCAGAAAAAAATCCTTCGATCCGGCCGGATTTGAACCGACGCCTTCTAGCATACCGTGGCAGACGCTATACCAATTAAGCCACGGAATGAACCAGCGGACTTCACCAACTTTTCTATGTGCTTGTTGTCGTGTCTTTGTATTTGGTTTTTCAACTTTTTAGTCGTAGCGCCATCTATGAAAGTGGAGTAATTAAAAGTGGTGTGGTGGAGTGGAGTTATTAAAGTAACTGGTGGAGTAATTTCACAAAAAGTAATTGAATATCAATTTAATAAAAATGTGCAATGTAAGTTAGCAATTTCAATACAGGCATCGTCAAGCACCCGGGAGGACCCTGAGAGAAACCGGGAAAAACTTGTCGATGAGCTCAACCATGTTTTGGAACATATGTCGTCGTGGGGCTCCCGAAACTTGGTTGAGTTCAACGCCAAGAAAACCCAGGTATGCGCGTTCAGCTCCAAAAAATCCCCATTCCTTTCACTTCCCCATCTTCAGGGTACAACGCTGACGCTGCAGGACAAGCTCAGCCTGCTGGGGATGAGCATCCGGAAGGACATGAGCAACAAAGATTATATCGAGAGCGTCATCTGTACCGCGTCGCGCAAGCTTGGCATCCTGAACAAGGTGCACCGATTTTTTACTCCAGAGCTGCGATACCTGTTGTATAAAGCTCAGGTCCGAAGCAGCATGGAGTACTGTTCGCACCTTTGGGACGGCTCTGCCAAGTACTTGCTCGATGCCCTAGATGGACTGCAGCGCTACGCCTTCCGTGTTGTCAACGATCCTCATGTAACTGAGCATGCGGAGTCGTTACAGCTTCGCAGAGATATAGCGTCTCTTAGCATATTCTATCGCCTGTACCACGGTGAGTGCTCTGAAGAGTTATTCAACCTTATCCCTTCCTCTCCTTTCCATCAGCGGACCACCCGTGCCGGACTGCGTTGCCACAGATGGACGGTCAGTTCAATACCGTCCCGCACTAAAAAGTTTGGCAATTCGTTTTTATGCCGAACCATCAAATTGTGGAACCAACTCCCGGCGCATGTATTCCCTCCCCTCTATAACATCGGGTCCTTCAAACGTAGTGTGAAGAAGCATTTGGCCAGACCGGCAAAATGATAGTGACGGAGTGAAGATATTTGTGTTTTCCATCCGTTACTCTCATCTCTGGACTGTATTCGCACTTTCCATCAGGCGCGGTGCAGTCATTTTGCCGAGTCACAATAAAAAAATTAAAAAAAAAAAAAGGCAACACCAACTACACAACAACGGGAATATTTATTTGTTGTAAGTATTAGCAGGCACTTGTATTTTTTGGCTAGTTTAGCCAACGGTATCAGTTCTCGAGCTAATAGAATACGACACGGATGTGGATAATATTTTATTTAATGGACTTAAATCATTTTATCTCATGCATGGCACTTACTTGCAATATGCAGATATTACGTTTATATGCCTTAGTGAAATGGATTCTACTGATTTGAATTCGTGATACATACCACTCCACTTCTTTCTTTTTTTTTAACAAAATTGAGTCGGAGCTGATAACCTCGACGACATTGTGAAATATTATTAATTCTATTCACGTTCTTTATCCTCGTCGCCATTTGTGGCGCTACTTAGTACAGGGACAGCTCAATGAAACAACATGTGTTTACTTTAGGTACACGTGCGATACGTCCGCTCGCACCACTGTCTAGTGTCGTAATGCGGGAACGGCCGGCCGCCGTATAACTTCCCAAGGAGCACACTTTATACGCCCCAAAAGGAAAGGAAAAGATTGATGGAACAAGTACTTAATAGAAATACCACAAAAGGGATAAACACCTCTACACAACAAGAATGGAATCATCAGAAGAGAAAGTGGTACTGCCTTGTTGTTTGTTTGCGTTTTCCAAGAGCAAACCCGGAGAAAAATGGATACATTTCACGAATTGTAAACTGTGTCATAGACGACTGATTACGAATCTTTTAAGTTATGTGAAAAGGCTGGCTAAAATATATTTAATTCATTAGTATCTGTAATACATTGGAAACAGTTACACAGCTCTATAATAATTAATAAACGTGGTATAATATTATACTTTGTATTATTTGCTTCCGTTTCAACCGACCCCACTCACTGTTTCAACCGACCCTATTAAGGGGACCGTTGAAACAAATTGGTCTTTTTGTTTAAATTTGATCTTGTAGTACAAGATCAAAATAACACATCGGGTGCTAAATTATCACTCTCCATTGATAGATAGAAACACGCTCTTGTATTTAATATAACTTCATCAATGATCGGCTCATAAATGGCACTACTACGGACGATACAAGCGAAATTGTTTCAACCGTACCCAGTCTATCCTACATGACTATATATTTGGGGGTGTTCATTACGAATATGGCACTTACTTCTAAATCCAAGATGGTGGGCACGACTTTTCAAATAATGGCAAGTTGGGCATCGTTGACGAGGTTTTTGGGGGTGCTCATTATGAATATAGCATTTATTTCTAAATCCAAGATGGCAGACACGACTATTCAAATGAAAGCAATATGGGCATTAGACGACCTGAGGTTCGAACTCCAGACATTCAGTATTCATAATTTGGACAAATAGGACATTAGACCATAGCTTTGTATGTGTGTGTAACATAGCGCAAAATGTATATTTTTATCTAATTGAAAGATTGTATGTGAAAAATTATATGAATTTTAAATGTATCATGGATTCCTCCAGTCGCGTATACATTAACCCTTAACTATAGTCGTGGGTCCAATGGGCCCAAGTTCGTTCTTTAAACTTGCGTAGGAATCGCTGTAGGCGACGCAGCTCTTCCTACTCCTCAGTACCTTCCGATGGCACGCCAAAGCGCACACTGTGAGATGGACGTGTTTTGCTCGGTGCTTCAAACGTGAGTAATGGTTTATATGGGTTCAATGGACCCACGACTATAGATACGTAAGTTTTTTGTGTGACATATTTTATCCATTTTGGTTTTTTATTTCAGTTTCTAGTCATGGCGGATCGATAAAGTATCTTAGTAATTCAATAAGACATATTACAGCAATGGTTGAACACTGATTTAGACAGCGCTGATGAAGAAATCGGCGAAAATTCTATATCTGGATGCAATGCTATAACTTCAAATTCTGACTAACAGTTTTCAAATAATGACGAGGATTTTGTCAGAATTAGTGATCATGAAATGTTCTGAAATATCTGATAGCGAAAATCTAATAAAAATAAAGTTGAAATGATCTTTATGTGAACCTTATATGATCTGCCTATTTACATGACATATGTAAAAACTGTGTCCTATTCATGTTTTAAATTAGGTTAAATTGCACTAATTGTAAAAACAGACAGTTTTTTTTACTAGGAGACACTTAATTTTATTTTATATTTGTAAAACAATATATTTTCACACGTAAGAAAAAAGTTTTGATTGTGGATTTTGACATTTGTTTAATTTTTTATTGATTGTTTTTAGTTGACCTGGTTTTAGATTAAGAAAATTACGACTAATATAAATAGACATTAATATATATGTTCCTACCGTTAATTTTATACAACACAGCATTTGTAAAAGTTCAAATAATACTTTGAATAAAAAAATATTATATATATATCATACTCTCTATTTTATCACCATTCCAAGACGCATGTCTCCATTGGACCCACGACTATTGTAGCGTTATTTTTTCCACGACTATAATTTAGGGTTAAAAGTTTAACTTTTGGCTGCCAATTTAGTGACTATCGTAATAAACTATTATTTCGCCTTACCAACGCCATCTAGTGGCTATTAGATTACATAAAATCGTGACGATCCCCCTTAAGTTCCTAAACAAATGGACTATTATGTAGTACTTGCTTATATTTTCAATTATAGGTACAACGGCTTCTACGTTATGAGAGCCAGAAATAAGTTTAGTCCAGTTGCGCCCTAAATCGTTTTACATTTTCAAATAAACTCTTTCGTCGGAAATAAGCCACTGTAGCAGAGCAAGCTTCTGTTATTAGACACATTCTTCTAAAGAACAGAAAAGAGATAAGTCACTGTAGCAAAATAAGCTCCAGCTATTAGATACATTATTCTATATAACAATGAAGAGATAATTTTTATACCTACTTATGAATGAAACTATCGTGCTAGCCGTACAGGGTAGCAAAACAGCAATAAGTAAATGTATAAAAGTTCAAGTAAGTATTGCTACAATTTCTACAATAAAATACTAGCACGCTAAATGTGGGTCCACATTTGTGACATCTCACCGCACCGAGATTTCGTGAGCGTAACAGATGTGGATAAAGTGAGTAACGCGTGACAAAAACACAAGTATCGTGTAGAATGTCAAAAATGCGCCCTAATAGTTTGTCCTCTTTCTCTATGTTCGTTACCGCGATCTCGTCAACCTGCCTTAACTATAACTGAAAACCATAAATGGAAGTCCTTGTCAAAACGAATCATTCGAGCCTAAACTCAAGGTAACTACTGAACACTATTGAGTAGTTCCTCTTATCTGTTTGCCATTCCCATCATCAGATCAGCTCTAGGTCACCATAACATTTAAATCGCTCGGAAAGTGTGTTAATTATTTTTTTTATACATAAAAATAAGTGCGCATTTGACCTCCATCTCACCTGATGGAAAGTGATGATGAGGTCGACGATGTAGTATGCACACCTAAACAATGCCTATTCGCTCTGGCCTTGATTAGGTCCTAGTTGTAACGTTCAAGGAACAAGTCTGGAGGCAAGGAATTCTGCTCCATAGCCAGTCGCCATATTAATGTGGAAGTGAAACGTTTCGTGCGAATCCTTAGAATATCCACGACAGGGGTGGGACCCCAGCCTACGCCTAGTCCCCCGATGATAGAAAAGAGAAGGCGAAATCAAATTATGCAATTCCATACACCATAATTTCATACTTTCTATATTCAATCTCAATCCATAATTTGCTATCTAAGCTTGAATAATCAATCCAAATCCTATTTTTACCTTAGAATAATAACGCATAGAATGATGGTTTCATATCAAACGAACTGTCACAAGCGAGGCAAAAATCAAATTCATGTAGGCTAGTTTTAGTAGTAGGTTATTTTTCGGTCTTAGTGAATATTTATATAGAAATACAAGTTGAAACGCGTTACTTCCTTGTGGAATGTGATGTTAGTATATCTATTTTATGTTTGTCTGACGAAGTGATCCTCACAAAAGTATATCGCTGAATTTACAGACATTTCGTCGTGCTAGGACCAACCATTTTTTTCGTATGTCGGATTTTCGATGTACATCAATAAATAGTTTATTTGGGGTAGTTATAGAAGTATAGCTGAGACATATAGCTAGTTTGCTATCTTTTAATATTAAGGACGCTGTTATAGAAAATATAACACAGTCCAACGACAATGCTCCTACTTTAAGTAGCAACAATATACTTTTTACTAACCATATTTTAAACTAAAAAACACGACAACAGAAAAGTCTAATCGTTTCCATGTAGTACATCAAAATATTTACGGCTTTTCTGGCAAAACATTAGAAATAAGTATTTTTTTGCACGATATTTCCGTTGACGTGTTTTGTGTTACAGAACACTGGCTGAAAGATTACGAAACAATTAACTATATAGAAAATTATGTAATAGTCAGTTCGTTCATAAGAAAGAGCTTAAGTAGAGGCGGATCCATGATTATTATTAAGCGTAACTTAAAATTTAAAGAGCGTAAGGATATCACAAATCTTTCTACTGAACGAACTATTGAGATTTCATGTGTAGAATTGGATCAGTTTGTCGTCTTATGTGTATACAGGCCCCCCTCTGCTAATTTTAACGAGTTTGAATTAATTACGGAAGACAGTTTAAAGCGGATTTTTCCAACCAAAAAAACGTAGTAATATGTGGAGATTTCAATGTAAACCTGCTGGAAAACTGTTCTACTTCTGTAAGACTCATTAATTTATTTCAAAGTTTTAACTTGATTAATCTCTTTTTAGAACCAACTCGCATTACTGCCTCCTCTTCTACTTGTATTGATAACATCTTTTGTAACACAGACGCAGTGTCTAAATCAATAATAAATTGCTTAAGATCCGACCATAGTGGCCAATTGGCTTCTTTTAATTGTAAAATGAGCAAGAAGGTAGACCAATTTCTCTGCAGACCGATTACCACAGAACGAATAATTAGATTTCAAAATAATATCGGCAATAGTTTAAATTCCCTACCCCATATACCGGAGGATCCAAATACTTTATATAACACGATATTTGGTTTAATTAAAAATGAATTTGATAATATATTTAAATCGAAAACATTAACTTTCCACAGAGAGACTACATTCAACGACTGGGCAACAGTAGGTATTCATAAGAGTAGGTCTCGTTTGTATGAGCTATATGCTATGAAAACTTATAATACTAATTCCAATTTCATAGAATATGTTAGAATTTATTCAAAAATATTTAAAAAAGTATGTGTATCTGCTAAGGTTAAGTTTCACAGCGACAAAATTAGACAATCGATAAATAAATCTAAAACTACTTGGAGCATAATAAATAAAGAATCAGGCAGAGTTAAACAACACGATAGAGATATAGTTTTAGAATTAGACAGCACACTTATAAAATCTAAAGATAAAGTAGCCCAAGCTTTTGAATCGTTCTTTTCGGAAATTGCTGTTAACACTACAAAATCATTAAATTCCTCCCCTTCACTTGCTATTGATCTCCTAAAGGAAAATGTTAACGTTTGTGGCAGTTTATTTAATTTTCGTCATGTTAATCCACAAGACATCATAAAAGCTTTTAAGTCAATACATGTTAAAAAAACTGAAGATCTCTGGGGCATATCAACTAAAGTTATAGACTCAGTTATTAATCTAATTTCCCCACAGTTAGCTGTAGCTTTCAATAGGTGCGTTGACGAAGGTGTTTTTCCCGATTTAATGAAATACAGCAAGGTTATTCCATTATTCAAAAGAGGTAGGAAAGTTGATCCTAGCAACTATAGGCTCATTTCAATTTTACCAGCTTTAAGTAAAATATTCGAAAAGGTTATGCTACCTCAATTACTGTCCTATTTCGGTAGGAATAATATTTTTCATAGTGAACAATACGGGTTTACTAGTGGTAGATCGACAACCAAGCCGGGGGTAGCGTTACTAAAACACATCTTTGATGCTTGGGAAAGGTCCCAGAACGCTATTGGTGTTTTCTGTGACCTCTCAAAGGCATTTGATTGCGTTGATCATATTACTCTTATTAGGAAGCTGGAACATTACGGTGTAAATGGCAAGGCGTCGAAACTTGTCTGGTCATATCTCAACGGTAGAATTCAGAAAGTAGACATAAATGGAGTGATTTCTTTGGGTTCTCCAGTAAAAATGGGTGTTCCGCAGGGCTCAATACTTGGACCTTTCTTATTTCTGATTTATATTAATGATCTGCCATTCTTTGTTAAGGACCATTGCGAAATAGTGTTGTTTGCTGATGACACATCCTTGATTTTTAAAACAGACAGACATGACATTAACTATGACCATATTAATGATACCCTCTCTAAGGTAGTTTATTGGTTTAATGCTAACAATTTATTGCTTAATGCCAAGAAGACAAAATGTGTTAAATTTGAATTACCTAACATAAAATCGACTAGTCCAAGCATAGAAATAAACGGAGAAAAGTTAGACCTGTTAATAAAGCAGTCTTCTTGGGAGTGACCTTAGATAGTAAACTTCAATGGTTTCCACATATATCGTCTCTGGCCAGCAGATTAAGCTCCGCTGCATACGCAGTCCGCAGAATAAGTGAGCTTACCGATGTTAGTACTGCTAGACTAGTTTACTTTAGTTACTTCCATAGTATAATGTCCTACGGGATTCTCATGTGGGGTAAAGCGGCAGATATTCAAACCATATTTGTATTGCAAAAACGAGCGATTCGTTCTGTGTACCGTCTAGG
>NW_020653337.1:13349336-13365719 GCF_003589595.1 Hyposmocoma kahamanoa
TACAAAATGGTGATAAGACCCATGATCAGTTACGGCGCGATAGTATGCAGGCCACCAAGCTGACGACCGCAACCTACAAACAAATATAACTATTATAATTATTGTATGATATGATAACATAGAAGTGCATCACAGCAGTGAATTTGCAGATAAGTAATAGAACCAAAAAACTGGCCAAGTGCGAGTTCAACTCGCGCGGAGAGGTTTCGGTACAAACTTAACATTGTTGTTGAAGAATATGTTCTCCAATAGATTCCAACAGCAAATATAGGTTTATTCGCACAATAGTAGGAAATTTAAAGACAATTTCTGTATTTTTTCAAAACTTTTGGCTCTGTAGTTTCGAAGATAAAGGGTAGAATGATCAATTTTTGTCTATTTCATTAAACAACTTAAAAATATTTATATTTCAAAATTACAAAAAATATATATTCTTAAGAACTTTCCCTCCCAATAGTGACTTAAAAATTTAGAATTAATTTATTTACGTTGCATGTTTTGGTCACACAAATGTGAACAGAACAGAACTCTAACAACAATAAATCGCTGATTTGTTGTTAATGAGAGTAGTGCTACACAAAAATCAATTAATTGTAAGACATACCGCATGAATAATGTGGGTACAGAACCAGAACGTAGCTTTACTCTTTGCTTGCCTCTAAAGGCATTTTATTTAAAAGCATTTTTCCTCAAAGTGTTTGTTTGCTGCATATTTTTGAAAACTTTTTGGAAACCCAGTCTTCTCTCTATAGCATTATAAGCCATTTCTGTCGTACTTCAATGTTTTGAGGAAATCTGAATCAACAACAATAATTAACATAAAAAATGGGTGCCTTAACTATGCTATTAAAAGAAATTTTCGTTTTAATGTAAACAAAAAATTATGCACTAATGCAATATAAAGTACTAAAACCAGAAATTTCTGATTCAATAAATAAAAAAAAATTGAGTATGAAGATGATTTCGGCTGTATGCAAGTCACGCCTTTGCCTTTCTTTTTCATTTAATGACATCTCGATAACATGTTATCGATTGCGTCACTCTATGAAAGTGGGGATATGAATTTCAGAAATTCACGTATTTGATATATTTTTTAATTGAATTCGTATAAATTTGCGTTATTAATGCGCTTGAATGGTATAATTTTACGGATATATTTATGTAAAAAACTTTTGTGGTAGTGCTTTTAGACAGCTAAAAATTTAAATAATACTTACATGTGAAATGTACAATTCTGCGAGTTTTCCTTTTTAGATGAGTTACATCCGGGCACTGAAAACTTTACAATGACTAATAAACGTCCGTTTAACACTATTTCACATTTTAAAACCAATTATTTCTCAAAAATAAACGAAATTTGTTTCGTTGTCAGCTGATCCTAGGTTCATATAGGCTCATAGCTTATAATGAAGTGGTCTCGTCTACCCATCTCGCTCTAACATACGTGTATACTAACTCTCTTTCATTTGCATTGCCAATCTATGGGTACCTATATACTAAATCTATGGTTAAAATATACGCGGTACTTGGGCAATTCTAGTCTGTCTCTTTCATTTTTTGTTTTGTAGCGTTTGTTTAGCTGTCTAAATATGTGAAGAGGCTGTATGATGGAACCTTTGCCTACCTTAATGAATAGGTTAAAATTTATTACAAAAAATGCGTTTGTTGCATTTGTTGTCTTAAGGTCGTATTCCAGAACTCTACTCAATGCTCAAGTCAGGACTAGAGCAGACTTGAGTATGATTTCAAGCACTGGAAATACGACCCTAATGGCAAGGACTTGAGTATGATTTCTAGTGCATTAAATCATACTCAAGTTTTGACTTGAGCATTGAGTAGAGTTCTGGAATACGACCCATAGATTGTTAACAAAATATGCATTAAATATTGGTTCTGTTTCCATATTTTATTTACTCGTAGAAAATGTATTGTATTCAATCATTACACAATTAGGTCTTAAAATCTTGTACCTATAACTTAGGCCACGAGGCATCGGCAAAGCCTCATGCCCTAAACACAGAACTCTAATTTGATTTTTGAAACATTTTGATAAAATACTATTATCAAAATGTTATGCCTTCCTGCGCCCGCTAGGGCCACTGTCTGATATTCCATTTCCAAAATCCCTCAATTTTAAGTTTAAGGTCGAGGTACTGGAGCGCGCAAATTTTCCAAAGTAATACGCTCTACCGCATTATTTAGTGTGCTGAAAAGGTATATGCGTATTTAAATTAAATGATTATTGAATGTTTGTTTTTCGAAAAGTGTTGCATTAGCTTTCAATTTATTCGTTTCTTACATTTAGTTAGTTAACATCCCAGGTATCTGTTTTTTGTTCAGAAATGTTTGTAAGTATTGTCAGTTGAGAGAAAACAATGAATAATTTCCGAGAACGTAAGATATATTCATGTAATTTCTGGTATATTGAGAATGTTTCAGCAAGTTTTAATGATGGTGTACTGGTCCTTACACAGTCGGTTTTTTACTGTGATTTAAAAGTACCAGATGCAGGGAAACTTTTTTAATGGAATAATTTTGACGCAATTAAATTTTTGGTTATGCTTTCCATAAAAATTAATTAAATATTTGGGTTGCATGATCTCTGAAAAAAATTAAAAATAATAAAATTAACGTTTTGTTTATCAAAAACAAGTACCTACAGTTTGTATGAAACGTACCTACCGTATGTACCGTACCTGCATATAGCATAATGGAGAAACATAAAGTGTCGTCAACAAAATCAATCTGTTTATACGTCCCAATGCTGGGCATGGGTCTCCTCTCGGGCGAGGGTTTAGGCCATAGGCCGCCACGTTGGCCCAATGCGGGTCGGGTACTTTACACGTTTTCCGAGGGTTGTGAACCTTCTTCGACATCTAAATTTCATTATGATGTTAACCTTCACCGTAAAGGTCATGGTAAATTTCAAATTAAATTTCGCACATAAATTCCGAGAAACTCACGAGAAAACGAGAAAGGTGCAAGCCCGGATTCGAACCCACAACCTCGTAATCAGAGCCTATTTTGTCTAATTTTTCTTTAACTCCAGTTCTATAATCTTTTATGCCTCTCGTTCTTTTATGCCTCATACTGGTTCTTCTATCATCCATCCTCTTTCATACTTTTGCTGGCGGACATGCAATTTCTATACAATAAATATCTCTATCTACTTTATTTATTTCGTATCATTTTACAGCCTATGTGATCTACTGGGTGAACAACAACACAATTTTACTTTATTTTCCTTTACATACTTTTTTTTTACATTACAAAATTATGTCTTACGACAATACATTTCTTTATTATGCTTAGTCAAGTCTCGGTTCCCTAAACATATACATTTCTTAATTTTACTATATTTTTATTTTCATGATGCACACCAATGTTTACATTGTACCGAGTCATCATAATTTTCTTATTCTACTTATTCCTATTTATTATTACCGTTATTATTTTTTCGTAATATTTTAGAAACCTATTCCTTTGCTTACTTGTTATCATCATAGATGCTAGATTCTCGACCAAGAAACTCCACTCTATGCTTACTTTTCTTTCCATTGGCTCCAGTTCAAAAACTGGACACTCGGTAAGAATGTGGGGGACGGTCTTCTTAACTTCGGGGTCGCATATATGCACGATGGGTTTTCCTTTTTATAGCTTCGCACTAGGGAATCCCCGTATGCCGGGCAAAAATATGAATATTAGGAATATAAATCTTATGAATTTAAAGTTAGTTAAGAATACAAATTTATGTAAGAATGTAATGATTACGTGAGAATATTTCAAATAAAGGATTTATTAGGCTATAAACTTAAATAAAAATAAAAAGTTTAAACATTTAATAATTTACTAGTTACTAGCAATTAACTAAATTAGAAAAATAATTGTACACTATGTTCATGATTGAAAACAAAACTTACAGTTATAAGATCAAAAATATAGGTGCTACATCGCTCCGAGACACACAAATCTATGGATGTAAATACAAAAACAGATTTCTACTTTAAAAAGGTTAACCGATAACCACTCAGGCGCCTCGGTCTTACCCAAACAAACCGCCTACCCCTCGTCCCCAGTTTCGGAGATATTGATCATGCACACTTAGCCACTGCGCTCAGTTCTTCCGAATGACTTTAATTTTGCTGGGTACAATTTTATATAAATCTTCTGCATTTTTGATACTAACATAAAACAGTACATTTTTATAGAAAATTCGCCCTAAAGCAAACACTAATATTCTTTCTGTAAAGTCAATACATACATATATAAATTTAAAATAACTGCCGAATTTTCTTCAAACTAAAACACTTGTTATGTTACATATATGTTAATATATTTAAATATATATGTTAATATAATTCAATTTTGCCAGAATTACAATTACTGCTATGGAGCACCAAATGAGCGATAGAATAATAATAATATTTGTAGCATGATAATTTTATTCGGAATTTTCTCGTGGCATTACGGTGGATGCGAAAATTTTGCATTAATTATTTGTAAATTAATTCTCTTGTTTTTTTTAGTATATAATAAACAGACGACTGGGGATGTTCGAATGTAAAACCAATGAAAAAGGGATGAAATATATTTTATGGAAGAAAATATAAACATGTGTATTTAAATGTAGAAATGTTAAAAAATTTAAATAAAATCTGTATGCATATACCACGATCATAATTGATCACACACCACTTTGTATTCAAAATTGGAATGTCAGTAAAATGATCCATTAAACATAGTATGCATTTATGAAGCATTAGCAGATAATGTTAGAAAAAGAAGCTAGGTACATCAAATAGAGCCAATCGTAAAAAAGATATTTTTGTTGTTAAATTTTGTAAAACATGTTACGGTAACAACAGTTTCTTTTAAACAACAAAAACAGTTTTCTTATAAAGGACTTGTTCCATAAACAATGCAAAATGTAGAGAAGGAGACATATTTGATTCTTCTTTGCAGGAGTTTAAAAGTTACATTAGCAATCAAATTTTAAAACGGATAACTAATGATGAGCATACAAGCTCATCATTAGTTGTTTAATCTTTCTTTATTTTGTTTAACTTTATTATATTTTTTTATTCCTTAAATAGTTATAGTATTATAGTGTAGTTAGTAGTAGTAAAATAGTGTATAAAAAAAACAAATGTTTCCCTCACCCCTTCGTACTCTCGCACAAACACCCCACACAGAGCGACCGAAATTCGGTTGTAATTACGCGCGTGTGTCGTCAGACAACTCATTTTGCGTCGTCGTCTGGAACAAACCGGACTTTTAAATGAAACTGTATGCAGCGTAAATTACGCGACTCTAAATTCACAAGATTACAATTGTTTCGGCTAGTCTTTTCGTCGTAAAGTTCATATAGCAAACGTCTACTTTTATGAGTACCCAACGTCGCTCAACTACTAAATTTCAATGAATTATTATTATTATGAATACGAAAAACATTATCCTATTCAGTTTTCAATAAGTTGAAAACTGAATTATACGAGTCATTGTGGTCGTCACAGTACGGAGATTTGGTCAGGGCGCGCTCCCGTAACTTTTAAAATAAAATATAAAATAAAAACATTTACTATCTCTGAATATAATATTTTTATTTATCGTTGGACGACTGTCGCTTCTAGCCTGTTCCCATGCTCAACTGTCTGTCGTGACTGTGTCGTGGATATTTTTATCGTTGAACGACTGTCGAGTCTAGCTGTTTCCACTGCATCGTGACAACGATTTATCAGCTCACGGCAGCCGCCTTGTCCTTTGCACGACAGAATCGTTTGATGCACAGTAGCCGGCTGTACGTTCTGTTGGCTGAAACAAAGATGAATAAAACGTGACGACAATAGTAACTGTGATTACCTACCTGTCGTCACATTTTTATGGTGATGTTTTATTCATCGTTAGACGATTGTCGTTTTAGCTCTTCCCATTGTCTTGACAGTCGATGTCGCGATCGACCTTTAATGGTGTTGTGCTATATGTGAACAACTCCATTTAAATATACAAGCCACGATCAAGCCACTTTAAACTACACGGCTGTATGTCGTCACGTCAAAGTGGGAAAGCAGCCTTAGTTTAACCACGACATTAAGTTTATACTTTTTAAGCCGATCATTATTTAATACAACAAGTGGTATGCTTTTTTGGTATTTTATGAATAGCTATATTAAAGGAAGCCTATTGACAGCAGTGATCTAACGTTAGCTAGATAGATAGTTTAATTTATGTATAATAGATTTATTGCTAAGTTGGTATAACGGCCAATCTCGAAACAAGAATTTTTTTCATGTGCGGGACTTTCCTGTCCATATATAATATTAAACGGAGAACCACAATTTTTTTTTGTAGTTTACACTTTTCTCTATAGGTATTTTTAACATTTTATTTGTGTTACTTAATTATCACATATTTTAATTTTTAAACCCATGTTCCCCAATCACCGTAGCCTGTTCGGACGCTACCTTTGTCTGCGAAATTACTTGTCATTTTAGTCCGGAATGGATTACGCCATTCACAATTATTAGGCTTCATATGCATTTTTGCTAAAATTTTGCTAAATTTGATTTACTTCTACCTATACAAGTGGCATTCAAGAAATGTAACTTATTTATATGTTGTTACTTGTTCTTTTTCATTTTCATTTTTATGTTTTCTTTAAAATGTTTGAACCTTCTAATTACCGCAGCCATGTGAAATATCAATTTCTAATCACCGGTTGCATAAAATGTTTGTGTCTTAATAACTCGAAAACTACTATAACTATTCTAATACTATTTAGATATAATAGTTTAGCTTAAAGTTATTCATATTTCAATGTTATTGGGTATAAGTATGTAAGAAAACAAAAATGCCTACAGTAATTAGGCAGAGAATACCGAATTGTGTGAATAGCCCATAAATGTTGTCTAAACAATTGGCTGTAGTAGAAATAATTGTAGTAGGCACCAAAAAATGGTTCACAAAATTGTAATAATAATAGTTAACCTACATAGGAGGTCTGTCTCGTAATGAGAGGAGGCACATCGTTAAATTGTTTTGCTGATGTGATGCAGAAGATTTCCACACGATGTTTTCTTTCACCGAAAAGCTTATGGTAAATTTCAAATTGAATTTCGCACACAAGTTCCGAAAAACTAAGAGATGCAAGCCAGGATTCGAACCCACGACTCTCTGCTTGAGGGGAGAGGTATGTCAAACCGTTAGGACACCACAGCCTTAATTGTATACATTTGAAAAATAATATCAACCTATTACTTACAAAAGGGAGGGATCACTGTGACCACAAAATGAATAAGATTGTAAATTATACAATATCGTATAATATAGTATGCGGGATACGTTTAACAATATAGTCCATAGGAATATATAAGTTAATGTTGAAATTGGCACTCAAATCTTTTTCTACCTTTTTTGCTTAGTTTCGACATAATGAAGGCGCGTATTTTATATCGGCTGGGATCACTAGGTAAATAGTGTTTTACCTTTTCTAATATAGGGAGATGAGAATGGGTCGGTTATAAATAGTCGGCGGGGAACGCTCGGATCAGAACAACTTTCTTCCGTCATATTTCAAAGATCTTTTCTGACTTCTTAGTATAGAAATCTTCTTAGTAGAATGTCAGTGGTACTTGATTCGAAAGGAACTTTGAACCGATTAGTCTATCTCGAAGAATCTGAACTATCTAATTGCATCTCGAAAATATAATACAATAAGCGCCCAGTTACACGACGCGAAAGATTACGAAAGACCGCCCAGTTACCACGCTTTCACATATATTAATGGCGAATCTAAATTCTATTTACCAGCCAAAACATTTAAATTCCTCTGACTAATACAACCGCGCGGTCATGACAACTTTGCCATGACAGATGCGCGCGGTTGCTGCGCGGTGGCTACGCGGTCTCCGCGCGGCGACAGCGCGGCGTGAGCGCGATGAAATTCGTGTCGAATAAATGTGCCCTAAGTCTGTAAAATACAGTATGTCTGTATTTATTACCAGTACAATCAAATATGGCTTATGATTCTTCGATATAGTTGTGACAATTTTCCACGTAATTTCCTAGTTATGTTTACTAAATTTTGACACTTAAAAACTTAATTCATTCGTTCGTATTAGCCGGTGTAGGACTTCGTAAGGAGTACCTAGCTTATTTGTTTACTTTTGTGATGGAAGCACGGATATAAATCATGACTATTGTGGTACCTAACTCTTTCCTAACAACAATATCTTATTCAATGACCTGGAAAATCGGCTCGTCAATTACTGGAGTCATCCAGAGGAAATTTAGACGAAACGGTCAATGAAAAGTAGAATCTTTTGTTTTATAATTCATAAAATATGTCTTTGAAACGAGTAGATAATTACGCGCTACACAAAATGAAAGGTTTCAGTTCTAATAAAGGTTTTGTCTACACACGTATCATAAACCCTCTATGATGTGTTCAAAAACTGCAAATTACGACCAGCTTAAAGATAAACTGTTTTGTTAGAACAAATTTCTTATCTGTGAAAATGTTGTTATTGCTTTACCAGAGACGACTAAGGTCTACCACCGGAATTTGTAGCTTATTTGGCACCACACAGGGTTCACGTGTAGGGTCTCGAGGGTACACAGCCTACGGACGCGAGCTACTTAACCCCCAAAAATTCGTTATTTCAGATAGTAAACTGATGTGAACTTTTTAAATATTTGAGAAATAATTCACTTTGGATTCTAAACCAGGCCCGTACCAATAACAAGCAAAATGAGCCTGTGTGGCGAGCAAGCAATAATTTTAACTTTATATAATTATTTTTATCTGAATCTTTTCAATACGAGTGTGATTTCGGCAAGGAGAGCACTGAGTGGGCATTTCTTTGACTTATAGTGAGGCTTGTAACCGCGGTCGTCTTTTTATGTTTTGCGTTATGTAATACCAAGGCTACTTAAATTGTACATCCAGGTTCCTTATTATATTTCTATTTGTGAGGATTTGTAATTAATTGGCTCTCAGTTGTTACTATTATTGTGTAAGCTAATTGTAAGCCGTTGGTTTTCCTTTTATATAAATTTATAAATATGTATATGATATATATATAATAGATAAATAAACTTTCTTTGGGAGAACAATTTCAAAGGCTTATACTAAAAATTGTACTGTTAAAGCGTTGTAGAATATATTTACCTGAAATTAATAAAAAAATAATAATAAAAAAAGGCGTAGATATATCGTAGGTACGTATTACCTATATATATCTTAATAATGCATAAAAGTTAAGAATAATGCATAAACGATAAGGAACCCTAATTGTATCGTGATGCGTACCAGAACTCGATAATCGTTATCTTGAGACGCAATAAATAATCATAACAGAATACTTTTTGCATTAATGCAATACTTTGTATTAATGCAAAAAGTATTTTTCCTGCCACCAGGATGCCATTAAGATAGACATGCAGTCACGGGATGAGCACATCCCGGGACTGCATCTCTATCTTAATGGCATCCTGGTGATAACTGAAACGTAGTAAAAAGCAACTTATCTCAATGGCATCCTGGCGATAAGCGAGATTCCAGAATGTTCTCTAGGATGTACACAAGGACGGGATCCCACCCTCACCGGCTGGTATAAAGGATAACACCGGCGGCAACGTAGCAGTTCACATTCAACTAGTAAACCTGAACACAAGCTCCACATTGCTTGAGTTACGATTTAACTTGAACTATTTCAAATAGTAAATTGTAAACTCAATAAAACCGCATACTTTCCTTAATCGACGTTCTACGTTGTTGAAATAAAGAAGACCGAAAATGACGAAGACACAACTTAAATGAAAAAAAAAAAAAAAAAAAATTAAGGTACTACTGTCTCAGCATACAGAACATCTTTTTGAAATATAAAATTCAATTTGTGTCTGCCTTCTTTGAACTCTCACCTTACCATATCTTAACCTAACCTTAGTATATCTACCTATATTTTGCGAGCAACAGTGCATCGCGGTTATGAATAGGCCAGGTGAGTGAATACGCACTTAAATATAGTCATCATTTGGCATATTTCCTATCAAAAGCTCTCATAAACAATTAAGGACTGTACGTCATCTCTACGAGATGAGAAAATGCATTTTGATATCAAAGCGACCTTTCTCTAAAAGTATGGTGCCAGAAATGCTGATTGCGTACGTACGCTAAACTACAATGGCGATCCATTGTGCGGAGTACACAAGTTTTAACATAAAACTCTCTAGGCAAGATTCGACATCACCATATTTTACCTAGAGTAGAAGTATTTACGAAAGGCACTACAGCGTCAGTAGAATTATTAAGGAAACTATTTTTAATATGACTTAATATTAATTTAAACAAGCCGTTACTGCCATGCGAAGATCTCTTTCTCTCTCCAGACCTTAAATGTATTTACCGACTCAAAAGTACGAGAATGTTTTTAATATTTCTTGCAAAGCTGTATGTTTATCTTAAATCAGTTAACGAGTGTTTTATGCTTCGTAATGAAATGAGTTTGATGATAGTTTGGTTAAAAATAGGTAAGAAAATTACAGTAAGCGCGATTGTGCACTGCGGCCGGTACGTATTCGTTCCGAATCCGAGAACATACAAATCTTAGAAAACTCGGACAGACTTCAGATATCGCTTGTGCACTAAGCCGACGAATCCAAGAGAATGCGAATCACTTGCTAACTCTTATAGTTAAAACTTCTCTCTTATATTTTAATGTTTTGAGGTATTCAGAACGATGTATATAAGATGTGTGAAGTGTTATGTGTTATTTTGAAGGTATAAAACACGCGACTATAATTCAAATGTAATTTTAATAAATATTTTAGTAAATTTTAAAACACATTTATCGTATCATTAATTTATAGGTTTCAAAAAGTAATAACACTGACATGTCAATTTTTTTATAATGATAAACTGCCAAAAGTAAAATAAAATACAATAAAAGTATGAATTTTTATTATAGGCAATGGCCTATAATAAAAATTCATACTTTAAGAATGAACACACTCCCTATACATTTATTCATTAAATTATCGAAAACTTTTGTTGATATACGATATACCATCTCTAGCAAATGCAGTTCAATGATGTAACCTTTGCACGTTCACGGCTCTGATTGGCCGAAGTGCGCAAGCGATACAAATAATACCCGCTTAGTTACTTCGGTTCGCGAAAATGATGATCCGAATTGAAAGTATTCTCGATTACGGAAGACGGAATTCGAATTTGGCGCAATCCTTCTTATAAATGGTACTACGCTATTTCGGACCGTCTTTCTCAGATTCCAAACTGATGCGAATTGGTTGCAGTGCACACACGCTGTAAGTATCGCAAGACTAATGCTTGCCACGATGTATAGAGTACACCTGTTCAAAAAATGTAAACTAGAAAAACCAGAATTTCAGTTTCGGTACAGATTTTTTGTAAACAACATAGAGTACTTTGAAGGTTTAGGGAATTCATTTAAAATTTTTTTAATGTGATGTCTATGCTTCTTAGTACAGGGATAGCTCATTAAAACGAATGTTTACTTCACGTACGAGTACGATACGTCCGCTCACACCACTGCACAGTCTAGTGTCGTAATGGTGGGAATGACAGGCCGCAGCGTAACTTATATTGTCTATGTAAGACAGTTTAGTAACAAATATTTACAATGCTTTGTTTCACGAACATCTTCAAGGGCAACTTTGTTTTTGTTATTGACTGGAAACTTGGTATATACAAAACCTATGGAAAAACCATTAAAAAAATGTAAATAAATTTTTAAATTATATTCCCTTAGATTGATTTGAAATAATGTCAAATTTTAACAATTTAATTTTTATTTATTTATTATAATTTTGAAATCAAGTATTACTGAAATTTATTAGGACAAGGCTGTGTTACGAATAGACAAAGTTATATATTTCGTTTTATCAGCATTCAGTGTCAAGGAATTTGCTGCTAGCCAATGACTTACAATTTTAAAACCCTTTTGGGCAGACATAAACACTTCCTTCCAGAAATCACTGCTGAAAGTAAGAGTCGTATCATCTGCGTATGCAATTGTGTTACAGTGAGGTATTTGAAGTTGACAGAGCTCATTAATGTAGCACAGTAAGAGGGTTGGGCCGACAATACTATCCAAGGGATACCATTTGCACGTATCGGTAATTGTACACAGTTTCGTGGGCGGAAACATTTGTAATATTATTAAGAGCTGAGGTTTGGTGGAGCTGAGGCGAGGTAAGAGATGAGGTTTTATCACCCGAAATTACGCAGCACAAGGTCCAACTACGTTTTATTACTTTTTCGTTTGCTTCTACTATTGGCACACCTTACTAAAACGTAATTGAGACACGTCCTTATTTTGGTTAAACAGTGTGTTTTCATTTTCACAATAACGAAATACTGATAATAATTGTTGAAAGTTGAAACAACTTTACTCCATTCCGTTTTGTTGCATACTGAACCTTAAATATACAAGGTCGCTCTCTACAAACTTATAAAATGCATAGATTTTGAAAGAAAAATCATCATCAACATAAATACAAGCAACTTCAGTGGTCATTAACTACAGTCCATAAAACCGTAATATTCTTTTTTCAGCGTATCTTACGATTTTTGTCGACACTTTGTCGCCTTCAGATCGGGGCGCGTGGTGTCATAAAAGATCAGTGAGTTTATGACATTGCAATTACGCAGGGAGAACAAAGCTTTCTTTTTTTAAGTTTGATAACTAAAATTTTGATAGTATGTAAATTATTTTTTTTACATACAATGTTTGTAGAGATTAGATATATTATGCAAGTAATGCGAGTAATATTAGATACAAATGTGATATTACGCGACAGGGTAATGTGACAATCACACATCACTTTGTAAAATGAAGCATCACATAAAACATCGCCCGACACAATACCGAATATATTAAATTTTATTTAATAATAAATTATTGATGCATGATATTGTTTATTTCAGTTACAAAATAAAAGTTACATAGCTTTAAAGAGTGAATAATTTATATCGCTGTGTTTGCGTTATTATTAACTAAATATAACAATTACGGTGCGTAATATCTGAATCTGCATCAGAAGCTGACTTTTTCTTCTATTTATTGTGCTTTTTAAATGTTTTTTTGCAATCTATATTATTATTAGACTTGACTTTCAAAGTAATTTTTAGAAATTTCTGAGATCTAGACGATACGTATCTTAGAGAATAATAACTTCGTGTTTTCGTACCGTTTCTATGACTAAGTTGTTTTCATCTTCATTCTTTCAGTTAGATCGAATCTGAGTGTAGCCCTTATCAATAATCTTATTTCATGTTCATTTGCAATTTTGAAACTTCAAACAACTGAGTCGTCATAACTATATACTTATGAGAACTTATGATGTAGTAAATTTCGCTTCTTGTATTACCTACCGCCTGGGCTTATCTATATCCACTTTCTTGTTTTCCTTCAGATAGAAAAAAGTATATGTAACATTTTTTTTTCGTTCAAATCTGGCTAAACTGATTGCGCACTCTCAGATCAAAACCACTCACAAAGAAGGATGGCGACATCCCAGGTATTTTGTGACCCAGTGTTTTCGACGGCGTGCATTAAGACCTATCAATACTTGTGATTCATTATCAAAGCATGAAAAAAGCTAATTGAGTACAGCATGTAGAAGCGGGGGTTATAAAGTTAATATATGTTATGTTTATACCATTGTCATGTATTTCGCTTCAGATGTATGTTCGTAGTAGCAGAAAACAATAAGTTTTCAGTTTGTTCCCAAAAGTAATAAACAACTTTCCGAATATCCCAAATCTACCAAACTCTGCCACACTTCAATATAACTTATCATGTTCCACAGCAATTAAATGAATAGAATCTAAATCTGCCCAAATGGTAGAAATCTGTCACACTGTTCTCAATATAAACTATATTGCTCGAACAATAGTGCTGAACTTCCACGCAGAGGTCCCGGGTTCGATTTCCGGGCCGGGATAAATATTTGTACCTACATTTATTTCTCTCGTGAGTTTGTGTGTAATTTGTGGTTGTCTACCTACGTGTGTATCCGTGGCACCCGCAATACAGGGTTTCCCTAGTGCGAGGCTATGAGTGTGTGCATTATTTATTTATTTGTTATTTATTATTAATAGAATTCTTCGGATTTAAGACAACTCTACTACACCCATTTGATTTTTTCTAATTACACCTACGTCGTGGCAAGTATTTTAGACTGTGTTAGCGCTATAATAATTTAAATATTATAGCACTTTTCACCTCACCATGGGATAATAATAGGTGCGACCTGAAATTAATAACTGGGTTCTGTAAATTGGAATCACACTATCTTTACCTCGAAAATCCTGGTATACTTTAAAATTTAAATGACCTCAGTGGCCAACGGTTTGCATAGTGGACGCTCGGTGAGGAGATCCCGGTTTCAGTTACCAGTGGGACCAATTTGGGAAATGAACTCTAAAACAGAAAACTGGTTCTGGTTTGGGTGTACTGGATAGTGAATTCCGTTACGCTAGTAGTAGTAGTGAAAATTCATGGTGTTGTTTTCTGGCACATTATTAACTTATTTATTATTATTGTTTTATTAGATAACCGTAAAAAAGTTATATGTATATACATCATCATCATTATTCAGCCATGCGACGTCCACTGCTGGGCATAGGCCTCCTCCAACGATCTCCACGACGATCGGTCCTGCGCCGCCCGCATCCATCGGCTTCCCACGACCTCCACCAGATCGTCGGTCTATCACGTAGGGAAATACCGAGCATCGCTCTCTCCATTGCCCGCTGAGTGACCTTGAGCCTTCTTATGAGGCCCATAGTAAGGGACCACGTTTCTGATCCATATGTGATGAAAGACTTTCCTCTTGAGACATTGAGGTAATTTGGACGCGAAGATTTATTGTAGTTTCCCGAACGCTGCCCATCCGTGCTGGATTCGACGAGAGATCTCTTTCTCAAAGTTGGATTTACCTAACTGGACTGTCTGCCCCAGGTATACGTAATGGTCAACAACTTCGAGTGTAATGCTGCCAATTTTAACTGGAGCGGGTACAACATAGACATTCGACATGATCTTCGTCTTGTCCATGTTCATCTTAAGACCCACTCTTTGGGAAACACTACTGAGATCTTCGAGCATTGTGTTCAGGTCTCCCAAGGTCTTAGCCATAAGAACTATATCATCGGCATATCGAAGGTGTGTTGTATATGTATATACATACATACACATATATAAATATATATACATAGAGATGTTCCACATGATTTGGATTAGTGTTGTACTTTTTAGACAGCAAATCTTAAAATTTTGTTATACCCAAACGAAACGAGTAGGTAAAAATTAGTTGAATGGAATAAATAGATTTCTCACAAATGGCGTTACGGAAAAAAAGGCGTTAAATAATAATACAAAGATGCAACAAGAACATAGAAAAATTCGTAAGGTCCGCTAGTTCATTCCGTTGGTATAGCATCTGACACGGTTTGCTGGAAGACGTTGGTTCGAATCCAGCCGGATCGCAGGATTTTTTTCTAAGAGTTCGATCTTTGTATTAATAATTATAACAAACTAGTAAAGTAATTTCAAAAAAATAATTGAATATCACGGTGGTGAAACATCGGCATTTAAAAACTTAAAAAATAATTTAATTTTTGTGCACATTTCTACCAATCTATGAAGAATCTCGAATAATAAACCTTGTTCCACAACATTGTCTGTATATATTTATTTAAAAAAGACTCAGTGAAATAAAAATGATTTCAGTTTTTTTTAATGACGCCCGCTGGCTTAACAACATTCCCATTTAGCTTGATATAACGAAAAATGAAATACGGTAATGGCAGTCTCTTCGTTTGACGTCCTAAGGATTTTATCTTATTGAGAACCGTGTTCTCGTACTAAGTAACTTAGTTATATATTTTTTATACTTATCAAGTAACAATTCTGATAATTCTGATGTAATGAGGGATTCACCAGACCATTCATAAACCGTCTTCTTCTGATTACCATCTAACTTGAAGTTTTCTACAATTTTCATTCTTAATAAGAAAATGATTGTTGTTTTCGACGTTGCTCTAATTGGCAATAATATTTTTTGCTTCGAAAATCGCCCATATTTTTTTTTATTTTTCAAACAAACTAACGTTTTGGGCGGTAAGAGCTAGTTACACAGTCTCACTCCTATAGAGATGGCATGGTCATCATAAATGCACCTGCACCCAAAACTGCATAGTTGCATGTCTATAGTAGATGAGGCGCTTAGCAGTAAGAATATTGAATTAAAATAAATCAGTCTTATACCATCAAACGAATTGTTCGTTTTTATCTTATAATTAGTTTTTAAAAAGTCATTTTCCCTCCGTCGCGATTTGAC
>NW_020653337.1:13380719-13430426 GCF_003589595.1 Hyposmocoma kahamanoa
ATATTGCATTTATTTGAAAACTCGTGTCCGCCATCTTGGATTTAGAAATGAGTGCCATATTCGTAATGAGCATCCCCAAATACCTCGAAAAGGATACCCATATAGCATATTTTGAAAAATCGTGTCCGCCATCTTGGATTTACAAATAAGTGCTATATTCGTTTTTCATCGACAAAACCGAGCATATCTGTAGGCACCTGATCGACATTGTCGATCGACAGTAACGATCGACAAAATCGAGCACATCTGTAGGCACCTGATCGACAATGTCGGGCAAATCTGTAGGCACCTTTAACTTAATGATGAGTTAAGCAAGATACAATTTCCCCACTTTTGAGGGAAATGTTATTCCATGGCATCATTATTTGTATATTTGTGTGCGTGCCGACGAGCGTAGTTACAAGTTGCTTACGCCTACATGAATTTGGTTTTTGCCTCACTTGTGACAGTTCGTTTGATATGAAACTATCCTTCTATGCGTTATTATTCTAAGTATAACTATGAATCAAGTTTATTGTATACTTATATGCTTAGAATAATAACGCATAGAATGATAGTTTCATATCAGATGAACTGTCACAAGTGAGGCAAAAATCAAATTCATGTAGGCTAGTTTTAGTAGTAGGTTAATTTTCGGTTTTAGTGAATATTTATATAAAAATACAAGTTGAAACGCGTTACTTTCTTGTGGAATGTGATGTTAGTACCTATTTTATGTTTGTCTGACGTATTTTCACACTCATTTACCGCACATTTTGTCATTTTTAGATAAAATTCTTGATCTGTTCGCGGTGCAAGTTGACCTTGAGCACTGAAGCCCGCCCGCTCGTGTAGGTCGATTGGGAGCGCTTCAATTTGCCTCACTTAGCGTGTGCGGACTAGGTTTCTATGCGGTATTATTCTAAGCTTATATGTTTATATTTGGATTTCTGTGGTCTTAAACGAGCTGGCAAGGTTCAATCGTGTTTGTCACTCGAACTTGTACCAAAAGCAATGATAGTCCATTAATTGTCTCGTTCGTGCCGTCTCGCTCCGCGTCTGTGTACAGAAGGAAAGAAAGAACTAAAAAGACAGGTGAAATTAATATGTTTGCCTCGCGTCTGTGGCTCCGTAAACAGGTTCCATTCCTACGGAACTAAAAGACAGGTGACCTATTTAATGTACTCGGGATGATTTTTAGCTATGTTTGCGACTATCTGCTAAGCTATTAAGAGTCGATTCTACCACAGCACGATATCGAAAATTTTTCCGTACTAATACGGTTCATTTTGCTTAGGTCGAGCAGCAGGTACAATGACTTTATATCAGAATTTAATTTGCACAAATGAAATTAAAACCATTTGAAAAATGGGTTTAATTTCGTATCTTTTTTTTTATAAAAAGTAAGTGCACATTTGACCTCCATCGGACCTGGTGGCAAGCGACAATGAGATCGACCATATAGCATGCATACCTAAATAAAACCTTATTCACTCTCGCCTTGAAAAGGTCCAAGTTATAACTTTCATCATAAATAAAAAATTATAAATATTAGACAACATCACATACGTTGCTTTGATCCAAAAGTAAGTAGCTAAAGCACTTGTGTTATGGAAATCGGAAACAACGACATATAGGAATTAGTGTATATCAACAATTTTACTATATGTTTATTTTTTCAAAGTGATTAATTCAACACTTTCACTGTCATGCGTAATCAACCAAAGCCATTTGAGGTAATATAGATTCATAAAAGATTATCAACACTTTTCCCAGTTAGTGTAGGGATCTCAGCCATAAAATCAATGTTTAT
This sequence comes from Hyposmocoma kahamanoa, assembly GCF_003589595.1. NCBI lineage: Eukaryota > Metazoa > Arthropoda > Insecta > Lepidoptera > Cosmopterigidae > Hyposmocoma > Hyposmocoma kahamanoa. The sequence continues at coordinate 13,382,512 of NW_020653337.1, forward strand.
TTTACATCCACCGGGCCGACCGAGTTAAAATTTGGTATACTATGTGAATCTTATTATACTATTATAATACGGTAGCTTTGATCTTATTCTACAACCAGAACAGTCCGCAGATTACGTAACTCCTCAACTGCTTACACCAGAAATGATAGTAGGTATATTTGGGCTCATTGAATTGGTCACAACGAGTAGTAGGTAGACTGATGGTGACTGTATTGCCTTTTTAGAGTTTTCTGTTTTATATTGTGTCTTTTTAAATTTAAATTTAAATAAACGTTTACTAAAACTTTGTACCTCACTAGCTCGGAAAAGTTTTCTTTCTCATTAGAAATCTGCGCGCAAAAGCATTTTTTACACGTGGTTCACAAATCAAGAGTAATCGCTTAATATACACACAAAAAAATGGAATTGAGAACTCTTCCTTTTTTGAAGTCGGTTAATAATTAATTATTATAATAGAGAGTGAATATGATTTGAAGATTCTGATTACCTTTTGTTTTTAGGTCCGTAAAAGTATTATATTTTTTAATATTCGCAAGCTCAATTAAGTTGATAATCTTTGAGATTTTATTACATTGCATGTTATTAAAATTTAATATTTCTATTTCTATTTATAAAATTCAACCTTCCGAATTTACTAATAATCAAGTACTTCCATAATTACTAAATTGCTAAATATATGGTTACAGGATGAAAATATTGTAACTAAATTATATCGATGCACCACACGGGAGACTCCTTCCATGTATGTAGGGTTACATTACTAGTTTTACCCTAGTGGCCGAAATTCCCCATCCGAAACACGGCTGCGCTATATTTGTAGGTCCCAACGTCAAAACAATGTCAAGCTACTGTTACTCTGAAGAGCCGGTGAAACAAATTACTATAGACATCTCTAATTACGTCATTACATCGATGTATGAGCCGCTTAGCGTTCCATTCCGGTTCCACAAACCCAACAACTGTGCTGATCATAAGACCAAAGTTGTTGTAGGCGACTTCAACAGCCACTACACAAGCTGGGGTTACCGGGAAACGGGTATGGATGGTCAGGTGGTTGGAGAATGGGTAGACGCGCACGAACTTACTTTAACCCACAACGCTAAGCTTCCAGCATCTTTCAATAGCGGCCGGTGGTATCGCCGATACAACCCAGATTAAATCTTCTGCAATTCATATATCTCCTAACAGTGTACTCCGTGTGCCACCCCATTCCCAAAACCCAACATAACATCTATTTTGTATTCCATCCAGTCTGTAGTCCGACCTATTATTACTCGTCCATTCAAGCGCCGCTTCAATTATACAAAAGATGACTGGGTACATTGCGCTCGGGCTGTCGACGGCAATCTCCTAAGCATTCCTCCTGTCGCAGAAAACTACGATCAGTTTGTTCACGTCGTAGCATCAACTTCCTGCAAATATATTCCACGAGGTTGTCGTACTTCGCATGTTCCAGGGCTGTCTCGCGAATCAGTTGATTTATTGAAGCAGTAGAACAAATTTGAATTTCCTTCTGGGCATAATCTACCTTGGCACACTTGGAAGTCTTGCAATAGACTGCGGACCAAAGTCGGTCGAAGTAAGGAGAGCGCATGTATTTGTGGTGTCTCTCCCCATCTTATGTGTACTATGGCATATGTTTTGTCTTGTCCTGCGTGCCCCTAAACCTGTACAGCACCACTGATAATGCTGTGTCAATCGCCGAGTACTGGTTCTCACAATATTGTAGTGTAAAACTACGGACCCCTACCATACTCATATTTCTCATTATACGTTTTCTAGGAAACGCCCTTACTCTTCCTGATTCCTGAAAGAGTTCCAACTAATATTTACCATAATATTAGTGTCTAAATTACTTAAATCTGCTATTGTAAGCTATTTCTCGCGCTTTGACAATGTACTCACTTTTCATGTCTGATCTTCCGACCTTGGCATATCGTCCAAATTTTGCTATTCGTTTTTCCAATGTTAATTACGTGATATTTTATCAATTTCACTTTACAAACTTATTTATTTCGTATTTAATATTTTTAGATGTTGACATTGATTGACAGATATGTTACCCCTCTACAAAGATGGAACTTTCACAGGACATTGGCGAAATCGCCATTTTTTTTGTATAATTTTTATAATAATACTAAACTACCGTACATAGTTATTTTTACTTGACATTGGCGAAATCATTGATTATTTCGATGTGGCCATAACATTTAAAAGAAGAAGAATATATTCTTTTATTTCTTTTCCACCCTCTAAGGTTGCCACATATTCATACCCCGATAACTTAAAGACAAGACCGGCATTATCAGACCCACCTACTCATAAATAAGGTACATATACATAGGGCGCACTATGAGTTTCCGGAACTGGCCACTTACATAAACAATATTTAAAAAGCAATTACAACATTTTAAAATGGAACTCTTTGGCTTAGAATACAGTTTGTTTCATCTGACTGTCACTTGTTTTTTCATTGTGGCGTGGATTTAACGCGTGAAAATTTTCGTAGTACAATTTTTTACGACTTTAAGTGTAATTTAATAGTTTAACGGAGCTTCTCTAGGCTTCAAACTGCTTTTGGCTGTAAAGCACCATGTAAGACGACGACTTATAACTGGTTTGCAGAATTCAAACGCGGTCGTGTCAATTCTTAGTGACGAATTTCGTGATGGTAGTCCGTCCGCAGCCGTGAACAACAAAAACATCGATGCTGTGCGCCGCATGATCAAACAGACAGGCATCTTTAGGTATAGGCATGAGTCAAATACAATTAATACTACACAAACATTTGGGTGTGAAAAAGCTGTGCTCTCGGTGGATCCCACACAATTTGACTGAGGCTCAAAAAACGGATCACGTCACTTGGTGGAATGCCATGCTTACCAGATTCACCGAAGGGGCGTCAAATTTGGTGTAGGACATAGTAATAGATGACGAATCATGGATTTATAGTTACGATCCCAAAACAAAGCAGCAATCGAGCGTATAGGTCTTTCGAGATGAGCCGAAACCATAGATATAGAAAAAAAGGGGAGAATTGGTATGGGGGCGTGGTTCGTGTCGCCTCGATATGATCAAAATGATCTCTCGTAAAAAGTGAAAATGCCAAGTTGTAACGATACACCTTGTAAAAATTGGAGTGAAAACAAACATTTTAAAACCAGTGAGATACGTTCCACCGGCTATTTGCATTTTTATTTTTAGTCACTATTTCTATTATTATTCAATGTTTTCTTTTTGTCCCCATAGAAATTTCGAGACTCAAATATAGTGATGTTCACTTACGATGACTGATGTTTATCGACGATAAATTTTTAGTGAAATGTTTGTATTTCTTACTATGATTTTTGTAATTAAAGTCCCTAAAATATCAAAGCGAAAAGCATTCACGTTAAATTGATTTATTTTATTTTATTATTAATAATATTAATAAACATTTTATTTCGAGTAATTTAACAACAACTCATATTTCGGACAACCGTTTCAATTTCATGTCAATTTGTATGTTGCTGTTGCTTGAAGAAAAATGTATATGTATTATTGTTTTAGATAATTTAGATATTTAAATATTAAACTTAGAGTATTTTGAATTTTAAGTTTTTCCAATGAGTTCAAAATAAAAGAAGGTTGGATTGAAGCTGCAGGAAAATCGAAAGATTGGTTTTCTAATTACTATTTCTGACTTTGTTTAAATTTCCATAGTAAATTCATTTGAAAAATAAATAAAATAAAATCGGGTTTATTTTACATGTGCATGCAAAATAAATTAGAAGCAATTATAGAAAATTACATAAATCCTTCTTAAAAAAAACATCATTTAATTACTAATAGAAAGATCGAACACTTAGAAAAATTCCTTCGATCCGGCCGGATTCGAACCGACGTCTTCTAGCATACCGTGCAGACGCTATACCAACCAAGCCACGGAACGAACCAGCAGCGGAACTCACGAATTTTGCTATGTGCTTGTTGTCGTGTCTGTGTATTTGGTTTTTCAACGACTTTTTAGTCGTAGCGCCATCTATGAGAAATCTATGGAAGTTTTATCACCCATTTAGATACCTTTCTTTCTTTTACCTTATGTCGCTATTCACTGTATTTTAAATTTTTATTGAATTGATATTCAATTATTTTTTGTGAAATTACTCCACTAGTTTGTTATAATTATTAATACAAAGATCGAATACTCAGAAAAAAATTCTTCCTTCCATCCGGCCGAATTCATAGATGGCGCTACGACTAAAACGTCATTGAAAAGCCAAATACCAAAACATGACAACAAGCACATAGAAAAAAGTAGTAGATAATAGAGCGTAAAGTCTGAATTGCACACAGGCTAAAAAGTGGCAACATCGGTACCCAACCTTAAATAACGTCATTACAATATCTTCCCTTTTTTTCTATATCTATGGCCGAAACCAACCAAAGTGGTGCGCGTGCAAAGTGCCTCTAAGCGGATTATTGCTTCTTTTTTTAATAAAACTGGACACGTGGCTACTGTTGCTGTGGAGAATCGTTGTACCATGAATAGTGATTGGTACACGACTATTTGTTTACCGGAAGTTATTGACAAACTCCGTAAAAATAGCCGTAAACGCCGTATCATCTTGCACCACGATGATGCCAGTTCTTACACGGCCAGACAGACAAATGAATTTTTGAAGGTGAACAACGTTGACCTTATGAGCCATTCCGCGTACAGTCCCAACCTGGCATCTTGTGATTTTTATTTATTTACAAAAATTAAGAACCAACTGGATAACCATTTTAGAATAAGTTTATATAATCATCAGGGAGTGGAAAGAATTTAAAAAAGAAATTACGCTCCTTATTGGGAACGCTTCTTATTAAATTGTAATACAAATAAATAAGCAATAAATTCGTCAAGGTCTGTTGCCATCTGGTATTGAAATTCTTATTGAATCTTCTGTAATAATGGGTTTATAATTTGATTTATTGTCAATCTGCCAGATGAAAGGATAAGATACGTGCTCATCTGGCGTATGCAGACGACTAATGTGTTGTGAGCTGCGAGCTATTCACCGCATGTAAATCTGGGGCGAATGTCGTTCCGCGCCTGACACGTTTTGTAATTACAGTCACCTCGGGATGCTATTTGTTCTGCTATACAGTATTTTTTTTAAATGGTATAGTATGGGGAAATCAGAAACCATACAAGATACAAGGAAACTGTCTTAGAAACCATTAAGTCTTTTTTTGTGAAAACAATTTCGGCATAGTAAATTTTTTGGTCAACCATGAGATGTCCATAAAAATGAATAATATTGGCCAACATTTTTTTAGTGGTGATCGACTCAGTCTCATGTAGGGATCATTTTATTGTATGGGATGAAAATAACAATATGTACTGCAGCTACATACATTACCAAACTTGAAATCATACGGAATTGTAAAAGACAACAATATTTCTCTTCATAGTCTAATTATTTTTAACAATCAAAGTAGACATATTTGTTAAAAGTTTATTATCATAATGAATTATGTATGGAAAGCAAAAAATGTAATTATATTATTCCTTATTTCCAATTATATTTTTTTCTACGGTATCAACTAATAATGTGATTAGATGGGTTAAGATCAGAATGGTTTTGTGATCCCACAGAATTAATGTATACACCGCAACCAACTCTAATTGTACAGACCTACCTACACATGTGTACCTAACATAAATTGTAGGACCGAAAAATGTCCAAAATGTTTATTAAAACGTCATAAGAATTTTTAGAACAATGTTAGACTTTACCTTGCGGAACTGTGGTTTATAGATCAATAAACCCTAGTTACGCAAGGACAACTATGACTTTATTAATGACAACATTTCGAAAATAAATTGAGAAATTAAACTAAGACAAGGAACACAAGGAACGATCGAGGAGATATCACTATAATCACTTTTCTTGTATAGCATTATATATGAACCAATATTGTAGCATGTTCGGTTTTTGCTTAATTACAACAAATGGACGAATATTTTCCAAAAATGCAATAACGCACATATATTATAAATAGAGGCGTTTTACCTACCAATAAAACGCTTATTAATTTACTTACCTTATTCGAAGCTTATATGAATTGAGATAGGCACTACGTTTCCCGCCTTATATAGTTGTCTCTTTCTACCGGATGTAGCTAGCTCTTTTGCTCTTTCCCTACCATCGCCGGGTAGTCTCTCGAGGAGAGAGGGTCGTCATCTCTGGTTGTTCATTGAGTCGAAAATTCGCCAGGCCGAGATTAAAGTATAAGCTTCGAATAATGTAAGTAAATTAGTAAGCGTTTTATTGCTAGGTAAAACGCCTCTATTAATTTCACTGTACCGTTATTCGAAGCTTATATAAAATGATACTTGTTTGTTACCGCCTGATGGTGGCATCAAGAGACGTCAATGTGATTAAAAAGTTGTAATTTAACACTATTATTATGTAAAAAAATTTCAAATACTAAATTTCTTTTAATGTGATCGACAAAACAAAGGCATAAGAAAAATGATTACACACACAGCGTTAACGAAATAGTCATAATTTTCATACAAGGATCATACTGATCACATAAATTAGAAGCAATTATGCTTAGATGATTGGATTAAAAAAAACAGTTTCAGATTTACTACGTTCTGGCAAAACCTGGCGTCTGTAAAACTTGGAAAAGGTATTTTCAGATCTTCCATTGCCTCTTGATATAATTTCCTCTAAGGAATAATTGTCTAGCCAGTTTTTGGATTCAACTGCGGATCGTATACTTCCCGGAGATGCGGTTATATTCGCATCCTTTAGCGAAGTTTTAACCCAACCCGCCAAGATTGTTCGGGATGCTGGCTTGATGTTGCCTCTAAATGTAACAAATAGACTATTACACCGAGCCATATTGCGACGGCTCTGAAGAAGTTGAATAGTTTGTTTATCTTAAAACCTGGACTTAAATGTCTATTATTTGGATTTGCGATAAACTTTCAACCCGATTGCCTGTAATCCGCCGAATCGGTCTTAGACCCAAAAACAGGCCAAAAAACAATGGAATTATCTGTTTGTACACAATGATCAGGTTCAATATTTAGTAACGCCAAATCATGTATCCTTCTTTCAGAGCACAATAACAACAAAGTAGCCGTGTGCCTCTGGACTTGAAAAACATTATTACAATCAAAAGTAATTTCACCCATATGTGTAGCCAAGTTATCAATATTCCATATTGGAGGTTTGTGCCGCACTGGTTTTTTAAGTGATACAGATTTAAGAACATGTTTGACTAAGGTATGAGAGCTCAGTATGGCTGATATATCTGGATTACATGGGGTACAAATTGCAGATTTGTATAAGAGACTTATATTATAAGATAATTTAAAAGTAAGTGTAAATCAGCTAGAAATCGTGCCATTTCTGAACCATTAGGATTGACAGAGTCAATGCCAGTATCTTCACACCAATTTAGCCATATTTTCCATGCAACGCCATAGGTTTTTCTTGTTGAAGCTCGCCAGGAACCTTCCAAGAGTTCAACCTGACTGCTATCCCAGTCCATCACGTGCGTAGACCACCCCCACATTTCCACACTTCTAGAACCATCTCGTTCACGTTCGGGGGTGCGAGGCCTGTCGATGTGTCTATTAAATTCTTGTCTAGGTCCCTCAACGTTAAAGGAGCTACAAGTGCTCGGGTTTTCAGATCTGCCCGCTAAAAACTCGTTTTCAGCGGGGAACTACTAACAGGTACACTCCCCTTGCTTAATTCAGATGAATTAACACTTTGGGTATAAGGTACGGCGGCGGAAAAACCCAAGCCAGAGTATAGGTCCATATTTGAGAAAAGGCAACGTGAAACAGTGTTTGATGATCGTGCTGATCCAGAGAGGCATAAATGTCTACCACATGAGCTGTGCTGGACGCAAAGAGGTCGATTAGTGGGATTCCACATTTGGTAAAGATCTTTTCTGAAGCTGCAGGTAATAAATGCCATTCCGGAACAAGCCTTAGCCTGGAAAGATGATCCGCACGGGCATTGTATTTCCTGGCAAGATGAAATACGTTTATGTGCATTTGATGCTGATTCAAGATTTGAAACACTTGATATGTTAAGTCCAAGAGACGATTTGACTTGGTTCCTCCTTCGTGTTGTAGATAAGCAATTACTGTTTTGTTGTCGCATTGGATCAATATCGTACTTTGTTCTAGGTACCGACAGTGACCTTGCAAAACTTTTAGAATTACTAACATTTGCTTTTGGTTGCAACGAAGATTTTGTTCGGCTTCTGACGAAAAACCCATCAAAGAAAAATTGTCCAATTCTGCTCCCCACGCAAGGTCCGACACGTCTATCGTTAGAAAGTGAGATGGAGGTGGTGTGTGGATTGTGACGGGCGATCGCCGTTCTCCAACCACCACTTTATATTGTCCAGCGCTTCGCGAGGTAGATGGTTCAAGGTCCTCTGCTTGTTTTCCAGCATGGTGTTTAACTGGTTCAACAACGGTCGATCATTGAGCCTTCCCCGTGGGACTACGAAACTTGCGAAGTTTAAAAGGCCTACTAGGCTCTGAAGGACTTGGAGTGTAACCTTTTTTTTCATTAACGTTTGCTTCAACTTCTCGCGTAGAGCAGACAGTTATACATTCAGCAAACGATTCATGTTCAACTACGGATTCCACTTGATCCCTAGATAAATTATGCTCTTCGAAGGTTTGAGTATGGATTTGTCGTAATTGACCATCCATCCTAATGTCTCCAAAATTTGGAGAATCATTTGCACATCTCTTTGAAGAGAAATCTTGTCCCGGTGAGCAATCAGGAAATCGTCTAAATATACAATGATTCTTATATTTTTCTCCCTGAGAATCTGTGCTATCCAGTTGGTTAAAGACACAAATGTTTTGGGCGCTGTGCTTAAGCCGAAAGGCAAGCACATGTCATTTCCAGCAAATCCCCTCTGTACATGAGACGTAAATATCTTCTGTGGCTGTGAGCTACGGGGAGGTGAAAGTAGGCCTGAGATAAATTTATTTTGCATAGCCAATCCTTTGGTTGTAGGAAATTTGGTACCCTGAATACATTTAGTAGTCGGAACTTGTCCTTCATTACAAAATCGTTGGGGGATTTTAAATTGAAAATTGCCCAGGTGGAGCCATCGCTCTTGGGAACTAGAAAAATTGAAGACAGGAAGCTGGGTGACAGCTTGACTTTTTCTAAGATACGAGTACCTTGTTGTTTCATTTGTCTTATAGTCAAAGTCATTTCGGTAGATTCTGGAGTGTTTTTGACATTTCTGGATAAGTTTGGGTGAAATTGAGGCGGTTTGTGACAAAAGGGTATGCTATTTATAGTATAGGTAAAGGGTACCCTTTTAATTTCCTCAACATAAACGCTGGTGCCCCTAGTTACTGCCATGTGTTTAAAAATTGAGCAAGGCGACTGGCGCGAAACTGAGGTGAGTCAATACTTACGTTTTATATTGTCGCGCTTGTGCGCCGATGGTGAGTGCGCGCGCTTATATCCAGATTTGAAATTACTCTGGGGTTTCGCGTTGTCTCGAAATGTTCGACCATGAATATCACCTCTATGACTGTTTCCATTTGGCCGAAAACCCTTGCCCTGTGAGGGACAGTAGTGTTTGCAATTACCCTGCGAGGATGTACTGGGGCAGTGATGCTGTGAGCAACTCGCTTCATAAAAAATTTCATTAGTAAAACCCTGCGAGGGTTTTATGTAAGATGATAACCTCTGCGAGGAGGAAGTTGCTTTGTTAGGCTGTGCCTGTGAGGCATTAGATGTATTATTGTGTTTATTAGGTGGCCAAAAACTTTTCCTGACGCCACGGGCTTTTTCATGAGCCATTAAAGCTTTCTGCATTAAACAGATTAGTGCACGAAGGTGGTATTCTCCGCAACACTGCTTTAAGAAGTGGGTTAACAGCACTTATTTATTATATAATCTTCTTGCAGAATACAATAATGTACACATGGCGAATTTGATGCCTTATGGCATTCTCTGCCAGTCAACCACTGGGCCAAACTTCAAAATAGAAAAAAAAGTAAAAATATCACAAGCCAAAATTGTATGATAATGCTGATCCAAAATTTATTAAAATCGGAGCATATACCACGGGCGCATAACGAACGGACCGTTTTAAATAATTATCGGAGTTTTTGAATAACAATCTTGACTTCTTTTATTATATATAATTAATTAATAACTTTCATTTGTCGTTTATTTGTGTCAGTCGCTCTAAATTAAACCAAAGTAAAATAAAATGATTATTGAACCAAAAAATGCTTTATGGATTGTCATTTGAGCATATAAAAATAAAGTATTCCGTTCAGTGAAAAAGATTGGGGAAATATGAGTCGGGAAACTAATCACTTAATTGTCAACGTGTCAAAATAATAAAACAAATATCGAAAAGAAACCTCTTCAACAACTGCCGCCGTGACCTCACGGTCACCAAGCTGGACTGCCACGCAGAGGTCCGGAGTTCGATACCCGGACCGGAAGAAATATTTGTATGTCCAACATTTATTTCTCTCATGAGTTTGGATCTAATTTGTAGTTGCCTATTTGTGCGGGGCAATAATCATATTCTAGCTTGTGATAGATAATGTATGCTGTTGAATGTCTTTTTATAAATAAGTAAATAATAACACAGACTTATTCCAACTACATCACGTGGAGTGTGCGAAGGAATTGCACGATTTAATTATCATTCGCCTTTCTATGATCGAGGGACTAGACGTAGGCTGAGGTTCCACCCCTACGTTATGGATTTCCAAAGATTTCACGAAGCGTTACGCTTCCACATTTATATGGCGAACGGCTGTGGAGTGAAATCCTCTGCCTACAGACTTATTCCTTGAACGCTACAACTTGAGCCTTTTCAGAGCGAGGGTGAATAGTGAATAGTGTGCATGCTCCATCGTTGACCTCATCAGGCGAAGTAGGTCAATGCGCACATATATTTTATTAAAAAAAAATTACTTGAACAATCACTCAATAACACTTCTGCCTAAAGAAAACTTACTAAGTAGGTAAAACTGTTTGTTGCGCAGGCCGCGGCCTAAATCGACAAGATGTTTACCCGACACTCTCGAAATCTTTCGCCATTTATTCGATACTTATAACAATACGGTATTCAAGTAGCGGACGTACACAATACTTTCGTTCAAGTTTACTAATAAATAAGTTTGTTTCGTAATGTTTGTATCGAAACTGTATTCGTTTTTCAGGAAACTTGCTCGTGATACTGGTGGTGACGCTGTCGAGGCGACTTCGTTCTATAACGAACTTCTTCCTGGCGAATCTGGCGGTGGCAGATTTATGTGTTGGAGTGTTTTGTGTCTTCCAAAATTTGACGATTTATCTTATACCAAGGTGAGTTCGTATGTGAATTTTTAGTAAACATAAGATATGAGCGTAAATAAATCTGTTTATTTACATGTTTTAGTAAAATTTAATGCTGTAATAACATTCTCGCGTAAAGTGGTATGATTATTTTTAATGTACTCTAAGGTGTAGCAGAATAAATTGAATGTTTGTTATTTCAAGTTTTATGAAAGAGAGCCGTTTCTTTAAATAAGTATTGAAAAAAACAATAGTCAAAGCAATATTCTTGGGTGAACATTTAAATGAATGAATTCACATTCTCCGAATAAGTGTTTCGCCGGATCGTTTGCCTCCTGTTTTACGTACGAAAGAAAATCATACCATAATTAAAATTATAACAACAACAGTAATTTAAGCATAAGTAACAATTTCTTCCATACAGCCATAGGATAGAAATTTAGATGCGAATGGGGAGATGAAAATTTTGTTCTTGATAGAACAGGAAACTGTTTACAATCAATCTCCTATAGTTAATGTTATTCTATTTGTACCGGTCTGTTTCACTCGTGACAGTAAATGGTTCGTCTAATCAATTCAAACAACACGACATTACATAACCTTGTGGAACAATTGTCACTCTTCAAAGTACCTTATGAATTGCAAAGGCAATTATTAGAAGCACTACTAACATTACCCGTCACTTGAAGACACGTCATGTATTAGAGAAAGAAATGAAAACAAAATGGGACCAGCCGGCAGTGACCATTTGACTTAAAGAGCTCGAAACGTCGGTTTATTTGAAAAAAAAAAAACAATATACGCGATTTAGACTAAAATAAAATCAATTCCAATGGCAGCAATCGCGAAAATCTAGAATAGGTGTAAGTCTAGAATAGGAGTGAATAGGTGTGAGTGTGATCCATGGTGATGGATTTAACTCGTGAAAATTTTCGTAGTATGATTTTCTATGACTTTAAGTGTAATTTAACAGCTACGCGAAGCTTCGCTCAGCTTCAAACTGCTTTTGGCGATGAAGCACCATGGAAGACGACTATTTATAGCTGGTTTGCAGAATTCAAACGCGGTCGTGTGAATCTAAGTGACGAATTTCGTGATGGTAACCCGTCCACTGATTTGAACAACAAAAACATCGATGCTGTGTGCCGTATGATCAAAACAGACAGGCATGTGACATATCATGGAGATTCGGGCATATTTAGTCATAGGCATGAGTCAAATACAATCAATGCTACGCAAACATTTGGGTGTGGAAAAGCTGTAGCTCGAGTGTAAGTTTTTCATCATGGCAAACGTAACGAACGCGTTTGCGTTAAAATCGTAATTAGTATGGGAACATGAACAGCGCCTCTGGCGGTACGTATTGGCAACAATAAACGCTAGTGTATTTGTCAAAATGAGTAACGCGCTCGATCCGTATTTTACGTATCGAGCGCGTAACTCACTTTGAACCGCGTTTTTTGTGTTTAAAAGGTTACAAAAAAGTTATAATATGAATAAATATTGAACTTACCTTTTTCCATTTTTCCGTGGTTTTGGCATGACCAGTGGCGTCGGCATTTAATAAGGTTCCTTATTTTAAGACGTAATTGTCTTGATTCGACCGCGGGCGTTTTTTGAAGGTTTGGTTATATCACCATAACTGATACCAAGATTTAAGTACACATTTTTTGTTACACTTACGTTGTATTTGTCTCACATTTTACACAAAAGAAACTACAAAGAACTTACGTTTCCATAAAATTCACGAGCATCTCAAATTGGCTCGGACTAGTTTTCATGATGAAAATAACAAACTAGAATGAAAATTTTATAAAATAACGCACCAATTCCCAAGTTTTAAAACTTGTGTTGATTAACACTCGGCAACAATGGTAGGCACTCATATTTGATGCCTCTTTTACTCTTGTAGAAGAAAATGAAACAACACTATGTTCATTCGTCGTTCATTCGAACAAATATTATCCGTCCAAATTATGAATAATATTCACGATGACCGGTGCCCCTAATGCAAAACTACGTTTTAAATAAATCGTATAATTGTCATCCCGAAACTCAAGTGCCAACCTACAGAAGAAAAAAATACTTTCATAGCAGTGAGCACACGCAACGTTCGGTGAAGTGACACTTGAAAAGATACACTCGCATAACATGACAAAACTTCTCGCTAATAGTTAACTCACCTAACGCGCTCGAAGCGTATTCGAATTTTTTGGTAAAACTTACACTAGTGCTTCTGTGCTCTCGGTGGATCCAACACAATTTGGCTTTGGCTCAACAAACAGATCGCGTCACTTGGTGCAATGCCATGCGTACCAGATTCACCGAAAGGACGTTAAATTTGGTTTGGGACATAGTAACAGGTGACGAAATATGGATTTATATTTACGATCCCAAAATAAAGCAGCAATCAAGCATATGGGTATTCCGAGATGAGCCGAAACCAACCAAAGTGGCGCGCATGCAAAGTGCCTCTAAGCGGATGATTGCTTCTTTTTTTAATAAAACTGGACACGTGGCTACTGTTTCTTTGAAGAATCGTTGTACCGTGAATAGTGATTGATACACGACCATTTGTTTGCCGGAAGTTATTGACAAACTCCGTAAAAATAACCGTAAACGCCGTATCATCTTACACCACGATAATGCCAGTTCTCCCAAGGCCAGACAGACAAATGAAGTTTTGAAGGTGAACAACGTTGACCTTATGAGCCATCACGCGTACAGTCCCGACCTGGCACCTTGTAACTTTTATTTATTTCCAAAAATAAAAGAACCAATTACGCGGTTAACGATTTTCATCATCTGAAGAGGCTGTCGAGGAGTGTGAAAAATATGTTTCAGAGATTGTCACGGAGGAGTGGCATAAATGTTTTCAAAATTGGTTCATTCGTATGAAAAAGTGCATTAACGCTAACGGAGAATATTTTGAGAAACAATAAATTCATTTCTGACTTTATTCATTGCGGAAACTTATAGTGCGCCTCACGTACTTCCCTGGACGAATTCTTTCACAAGGAGCTCTACTGCTGCTAAAAAATTCAACCTTTATATTATATTTTTTATTATATATTTAATTATATTTTTTTTAGATAATGTAATAATGTAAATTATATATATTCCGCGTCAAAACTAACCATATGAGCTCAAACACAAGTAGCTGCTCTATACTGATGAGAGAATTACTCTCATCTTTCAGCCATTTCAATCATCAGGTATCTGATGCTTACCACAATATTTTATTGTCATTGAAAGTATATCTAAGTGCCTAGTTTTATTATAATTGGTTAACGGAAAGTGAGGGAAATTCCATGAACCAGTTTTATCCCCCTAAATGAACACCTAAGGTTCAATTCACACTGACGCAGAGTCGAAGCATAACGTCGCGTCCTGGTTTTTCAATCAATCTTCTCGAAACTACAAATTATAAAAATCAACTTACGTCTTTTAATTAACTTTAAAGGTTCTTAAAAAAAAGCAAATTAAAACATACGCGTGGTAAGCTTTTGACTACTGTGTGGCACGCCTGTCCCGGACCGTTTTTCCCGCTGTACCGACTCTGTGTAACCTGAGCTTAGTTCCGGAACTTCAGAGGGCGGTATTAACCATCTATAGCATTCCTTTTCAAAGCTTAGCGACACATACTCTGTTCTTTCCAACGTCGGGTTATTACTTGTACATAATATAGTATTGTACGTTTATTTTGTACTTAAACATACACCGCTCATATTTCGCAATGGTCATTAAGTAAACAGGGAGCCAACATTGCTGACATGTTTGTTTGATTAATCCCAAATGAACATTGTTGATTTTGTTAATGGTATTCTTGTTATCACGCACACGTTTCTATTGATTTTGCATTCCTGAGCGAGATTTCGTAATACACTAAATTGAGACACAAAACGTTGAAACAAAAAATATTTCTCTTGCTTTCTCCATCGTCGTTATACTGCGAAAGCCAGTTATCTGGGGTTTTTTTCACAAATGACTTAATTACAGGAAAGCGCGACATAATTGTTAATGTAAAATACAAATATTTACATAGTTGCAATATAAAATGTGGAATTATCTGTGTTACAAATTAATGACCATGGTGTTTGCAAGAAATATTTGTCGTTGAAAGGTCTATTGCATTTATTTCAAAGTCTATTAGTTATAATTATGTGCTCTTTCAAGACTGTATCGATCTATGATGTTTGAAATAAATATTGTAAAGGATAAATGCGTGCAATAAATGTTTATTTCCAAGAGCAACTCCTATATTTTCTTACTCATTCTTCTCCGAGGAATCTGCCTTACTAATGAGTAGAGAGTTTGATCGTCGTGACGACTTTTTACTTTTTTGATTTTTGACGATTTCAAGTGTAATTTACTTAAGGCTTCCGCCAACAAACTACGAGTTGTCGTAGTCAATTGAGTCCAGAAACGCCAGAACCAGGCTTGCCCCAACGAAAAGTCTCCGACCGACTCCTAAATTCAAACGAGCTGGGATAATGTACTGTGCGTAAAGACTTTAAATGATGACTTTAATAGATGCAATTTCGTAACGCAAACGAGATACTAAAACATAAAATAGAGACCAAGAGTAGGTAAGTAATAGGTAGGTAATACGTAGGTGGTAGGCCTTGGTTTTGATGTATATATACTATAGCACTCGCAGATTCGTTACGCACAGATATTACTTGAAAAAGTAACATAAGTGTTTGTACAAAATTTACACCCTTTTGAGTGTAATAAGGCCATACCTGCAAATTTTTCAGGAAAGAGGTTTAAAGAATCTACGATCGAAATTGTTCGATAAATTTATTATACATAATTATACATCGCGTTGTCCGTATTATTTTTATGATTTCACATGTTAAAAGCACTTTTGGACGTATGATCACATGTAGCTTCATTATGGTACGAGTATTGAACATGAATTCGTGTGTAAGCTACGCAAGTTACATACACATTTTATTGTTTCATGTCGTACTGGTTCGTTTACCTAAACCGGTTTTTTTTTAGATATTTAGGTTATGTGTACGTTACGTTTTCAAAAATAAACCCAGATCCGAGTCCGTATTGTTTCTCAGAGAGCTTAATCTGTAGATGTGAAACACTTGGTCCCTTCACGTTTAATCACCAAGTTTATAAATTCAGGCGTTACTATATGGATATTTGTCTTACGATTTAACCTTTAATGGGTTCGCGATTCCGTTTTTATTCACAGGTACATAAATTGCCGAAAATTAAGTTGTTACAAACTAACTAATGTTGAATTAATTAATTTAAATTTATTGAATTAATTAAACATGAATTAGTTTCGGACAGTGTTAGAGTATGGGTTGAGTCTTCGGTGTGATATGTACCCCTAAAAGATTTACATTTGGCATCTTTCCAATTTAGAACACCTTAAACATTTATTTGTTTTTCAAGAGCCGATGCAAAAACACAAAAACAATAGCCACATCTGATTTATGTTCTCAAGCCCTTTACATTAATTAATTAATCTAATTTGAATAAAAACAATCAATAAAACATTAGATTTTTGAATGAATTTCACAACAAAATAAAATGCATACATTATTAATAATTAGTTTCTACATTTAGGTTGCAACAATTTTGTATTCAATCAAGTACAGTAAGAGTACTTAACATACTTTTGAAATACAAAAACTCGAGCTCATTGTCTTATCTGGTCTCTAGCTATCCGCGCATAAACAAACAAGCCGTTTGTCGACCGCACATTTGCCATGTTTTGAGAGTTTCATCTCCGCTATCGGACTGTTCTGACTAAAAAAACATTCAGAAAAAATTTTACCATACTCTGAAGAATATTCATCACGAAATGTTTTGACGTTCGATATTGACAGAACTAAAATTAAATTTTGTCTTTCTTTTTTCAAATTCGGAGAGTTCGTTCTTTATGTTTACCGATGGAACAGTTTTCTAATGATACACAACTCCGTATTTAAAATTTACTTTACATCAAAGGTAAAATAAACCCCTGGAACATACGGTTTCATTTAATTGTATGTACTAATTAAAATATATTTATTTTCAGTTGGGTCTTCGGTAACTTCCTGTGTAAGATGTACCTATTCGTTCATTCTCTGAGCTACACTGCGTCAATATTCATCCTGGTGGTCATATGCACGGAGAGATATTTTGCAATTATCCATCCCATCACTTGCAAACAAATCCTCACATCAACTAGACTCAGGGTAAGTGACTCTTCATCACTCTGGATTAAGGACTACTTAGTGTAAAAGCTCCTAAATATTAATTTTTCCCGGTAGAAACATATGCTTGCGCGTAGTTATTAACCACATTGCAAATGTGAAGTTCCTTTACAGGCATTAACCTCCGACATTTGGATTTTAAGTTCTTTGGGCACGGAGAAAAGGATTTATACAAAGTGCCGAAAGATTTAATATTTCTATAGATAGAAAAAACAGTTTTAATAATGGAATAAACTATTTAGAACGGGCTGTACAATAAGGGAAACGTGGTTAACAGTTAATTATCAATCCAAATTGAAGCCACACAGCAATAAAAATATATTATGAAGTGGAGTAATATTTGTTAGCCAGACTCAGTCAGTCAGTTAGAATCAGTAACGCTACTTCTATAGTAGGATTTTTAAATTGTTATGTACTATTTAGCCTTTAAGTATATACTATAGTTTATATTTAATATTATTATAAAAATACGTACCTAATAGGTACAGACAACATTGTATTAAATCATTTGACAGTGAATGCTTTTCTTATTAACATTTAAAAATATACACAACTTGAACAATGTATGTGATGAAAAATATGCGCGCGTAAAAAAAGGAAATTAAATTTGCTGAAAGTCGAATTGGAATGGCATTGCTCTGAATGAAATTCCAGTGTGCTAGGAATCCGAACATAGAACAATAAATACAGTAGAAGTGGTTAGTTAGCGTTCGACGCGTGCCAAAATTAGGTCTCGAAAGACCCTACTTGAGCTCAGTCCGCCATTTTCGCTTTGTATGGTATGGTTGTGCCCTGTTGTGCCATTCTCTAAAATCAGAGAAAAATGCCTTATTGTGCTGTTTTGAAGTGCAAAAATATACCCGTAGTTGTATTTTATATCATCGTTAAGTCTTATTTTAATAAATTTTCAATTTTCTGTTTATCGAATTTATTCAAATGTTAATAGTTCGTCGTAATCCAACTACTGGCCGCAAGATGGCAGCACGTTGAATAAAATTTCAATATAAAATCAATACGTCGTAACTTACAATAAAGGTATTGAACTTTCAACGATATAGCGACTGGGTAAAGTTTAAATTATATTAACAACCCAGTATTTGTTACATCTTTTTAAATTAGAAACTATGACCAATCATTATCAAGATTTCGTAGTGTTTATCATTTGTTTGTGTGCGTTTTGGCGACAGCGGTTTCGATAGTAATCGGGGCTTGGCTTAAGGCACTTCCATCGTTTTTTTTCTTCCCCGTGTAATTCCCCAAGCAGCACACCCACATTTAATATATATAATAAGATATCTAATAGAATTTAATTCGATTGAATATTTTAAGAGTTCAAATTCCAACATTCTAAAATTGCAACATGGCGAAATAAGATATAATATTTCTGATTTTTTCGCGCAATGTTTAATCGGTTAGAAAGCGCGAATTGACGTGCGTCTTTAAATACATTGTGAAAAGTGATGTAAAACCTGTCATAAAAGTAATGCGCTCGCTAAATTTTAAATATTTATGAATAAAATATAAACTTAAAAAAAATACAGTAGAAAGCTTAAATGTAGAAAATAACTCACAAAACAAACAATTTCCAAGAAGTTCTAGGCTTCTTCAAGCTAATTTCAACTCAGATTTACTTTTTTTTTAAAAAGAAATTTTTCTCAGCTACTTCATAGTCATTCTTTAAAAATAAAATGGCAATAAGAATTTAAACCTTTTTTCAATAAACTGTTGGGAGCATTTTATCTATAGAAAAACTTTAGAATACGAAAATATTATTCTTACTTACTTTATGTAGTTGATCTTGTAGAAGAATATTCACTCTTAAGAAGCTTCTGTGGTTGTGTACAAAACGCGATGTTACTAAGTGATTTTTTCTTATGACAGTATTACAAAACCTTTATAAAAGTTTTAGAATAAATAAAATATTATAGAATAGTGAGCGTATTATGCAATAAAAAACTTTTCAAAACACTAGGTTAAAAAAACAATTGAAAAAATCCAATTTGTCGCAAAAAACACGTTATTCTGTATAATTATATGGAATGTGTTATATATGACTAGAAAGGTGGATAAATTCCCTATCATATAAATTTATGGAATATTTTAATGACATACCTAACTTATGTTGGAAGAAATAAAATTTTCATTGCAAAATTGAGGTTATTTTTTCATGCCAACCACATTTCACACAATGATTTCACTGTATTCAATTGACAGACGGCACAATACACATACACAACATTGAAGTACAGTAGTTTACGCGTTTTTCATTTCATAGGTCAATGGCTCATTTCAATTGTTTTTATCACTTATTTGTCAATAAACAAATGCCGGCCATGACCGGCCCGAGCGCAAATTACGACTAATGTACCCAGCGTTGCCAATTTGTGGGGAATTCCCCAAATTGTGGGGAGTTTCAACTATTGGCGCTATGTGAGGAAAATGTTCAAAATTCTAACATTTTATCATTTTGTTTAATCTATCAATTGCTGATGCATCGCTAGTTTGATCGTTACTGTTAGAAACACTGTGATGGACTATATCGACGTGTTTTTCAACATCGCACATCCCTCGTATTATTAACAAGCAGCTTAAATAGAATTATTATTAGAGCACTTGGTTCTGAATTGTAAAATTACCAGTCGGTGCTTGTTGAGTTCGCGATTCTTTCTCCAGCTTAGGTCGGTCCCCGGTATGAAGCAAAACGAAATCAGCTATTGATAAACAAAGCCGAGCAGTTGATACTTCCACACCATAACTTACCATTACCACTAGTCAACTTTAAATATTAAATATAGGTCGAAACTCATTGATTATTTCTAACATTAACATAATGTCACCAAATGCACAACAAATAATCAATCTACTTAATTTTGTAAGGCAAAGAAAAATGATTTTTTATTCTGACTGATTACAGATTAATGTTGAATCTAATTAATATTATAATTAATATAACTGCCTCCGTGGCCGAATGGTTACCATGCCGGACTGCCATGCAGAGGTCCCAGGTTCGGTTCCCGGGTCGGGTGGAATATTTATATGGCCTACATTTATTTCTCTCGTGAGTTTGGGTGTAATTTGTGGTTGTCTACGTGTGTGTCCATGGCACCCGCGACACAGGGTTTCCCTAGAGCGGGGCTGTGTTGAGTATGTACGTTATTATTATTATTATTAAAATAAATAAACAGTTTGAGGTCATCTAATTTTATAACTAGTTTTACTTTTTACATTCACAGCAAACGTAATAGATTATTACATTTTGAGTTTCTTAATTCTTTATTATATTTTTAAGCGATGTATTTCTAATAAATAATGAAAACTCGAGATGTGGAGAATTTGTGGGGAATATGAACTTTGCTCTCCCCAAATTCGGGGATTTTAACCGTGATTTTTGGGGATTTTGAACAATTGGCATTGGCAACGCTGATTGTATCGAATGATGTGACTTAATATCCAAGGCTCACCACCTCCACCAGATCTTTTAATATTCTTTACTTTATCCATTTTGCATGAACTCTTACAACGTCCAATAGAGTAAAAACCCTAATTGTAATATTTTTTTAAATAAAATCCACTGAAGACGCGCTATAACGTGATGACAATAAGTACAGACATTAAAGAATGTATATAAATTAAATATATCTACAATAAACATAAGAACACTAGTTTTTAGAGTATTAATAGACTTTACTGGATGTGTATAGAACAATGTTACTAAAAATAATCAGTTGTTCTACAGATGAACTTAAAATAAGGACTATAAGAGTAAATCTTAAGAGAGATTACACTTAATTAAGTTGTTTGGTATTAAGAAGGTGTTAAAATTTTGACTTGAGTGAAATAAGTCTATAAGAACAATTTCTTTTTTCTAAAACCATTTATAGAGAACTATTGTCTAAATCAATACCATATTAAGACTGTTTATAGATATAACAGTTTTAAGGCTTATAAAGTGTGCTCATTGGGCCACTCATGTTCATGATTAAAAATACTCGAATACAGCAGATGACAAGAACATGGGCTTTGAAAAGGGATGTGATGTAGGTCTTCTTTACTTGGACATATAAAAAGGCTCGATTTTTATCGCTTACTTTGGTTTTTACGGCCGAGGGGGTACGCAGTACACTTTGAAAAAAGGTTCCGAAACACAAGACAGACAGATTGTACTGAATAAAGCTCGTTTCCACTTAAGGCGATTAACAACGTTGACTAGAGCCAGACTTTTGTGCAGGCAGCTAAAGCCTAGGCACAGGAAATTTTCACTAAAACGGGAGAATATGAAGCGCTCTCAAAGACGACGTCGCAAACTGTAGCTGTTGTGTGTGTCTTTCCATTTAGTCTTGTCTGTAATGTGTCAGAAATAGTACACAGTGCATTAGTGCTGTCGATTCATCATAGCTATTTATACGTACCTTTTACAAAATTAGGTGGAATAAATTTCATGATTTCTAAAGAAATTCAATAGCGTATTCACATGTGTAAGTCAGCTCGTGGACGCGTTCCACTATTGATAAAAAATGTTAATTTTAAGATGTCTAGTGTCTATCGAAATAACACCAAATCCTTCCAACTATTTCGTTGCGCAAGCTTTTGTGTTAAAGAGAAGTGGATTAAAATGATAGCACATGCATAAGTTATACTAACAACGTAAATCAAAACACTAATAATAATCAGTTACGCAAATGTTTGATTTAATTATACAATATCAAAACAACAGCTCTAAAATGTTATTAATGTAGGTTAAACGAACGGTCTAAAAGATCTTCGCTTCGAATTGTATCTTTTGGTAATGCTCCAAAAATCCCACATCAATACTGACCACGTCGTTGAGTCACGTAAATCTGGTGATGTACAGGACGTCCACGGCTAAGGAATTCGGAGGGAAGTGCTTTCAATATTGTAGATAGAATATTTATTTTATATATTTTATGTTAAGTATTTCGTTTTGGGTGTTTAGTAGCAGTAGAGCTCGATGTGAAAGAGTTCGTCCAGGGAAGTACAGCCGCCTCACCTATTTCTGCCACCGAGCAGTAATGTGAGCATTATTGCAGTTCGGTTTTGAAGGGCTTTAAGGGTGCTGATGAAATTACATGCACATGAGACTTGTCAACTTAAGCTAGACTTACATTTGTCTGACGTGTCATGTCGTGGTCGTGATGCGTCAGAATCGTATCGGTTCATACATTTAATATGGTTAGATTTATATTAGTATGTTGCAATCTGACATGACAGCTTGTGACAAATTCGTAAGGTTCTGCTAGTTCGTTCCAGAGCTCAGTTGGGAGAGCGTCTGACACGGATTGCTTGAAGGCAACTTATTTGTCGGGTGACGAGCGCGGTAACTCGTTATTTAACTGTGTTATTTTTTTATTTTATATATTTGGGAAACATACAGCATCATACAATACATTTCATTTTTAACAAATATGAAACAAACACTAGCCAAAACAGTTTCCACTAATTTTTAAAATAGTTTCGTTGGATAAACAAATTTGTACAAATTATAGCTAAAACCGACTAACATAATAATTACCACTAAGCAACAAATTATACATTACTTTTAATTATAATTTAAATTTATTGGATATCATGATCTGTTACCTCAGATCTTTGTAATTCAAATCTCTGAGTGGCACTGCAAACTGTTATGGACAGGCGTGTCGCTTCCCACCAGGCGCACGGCTGGTTTGTCCCGTCATTTGGTATCATAAAAAAAATCTTGCTTCATGGAGACATTAATTTATTTCTAAAAGCAGTGACGGTATTACTTATAGTGCAGGGTGTGTGGCGCACATGGGCACAAGGTTTTAGAGTTTAGAGGGTGCCGAACGCCAAATTTTCGATCACCGGGGAAAATAATCGTAGGTAAGTATTCCATGATAGATGGCGCCAGGGTATTGATTGCACCCGGGCGCTATATTGACTAGCGCCGGCGCTGTTTCAGAGTAAGTAATAGTGCATTTAAAAAATTCTTACGTAATTTGGGAATCGCTAAAAGGAATTAATCCTTTTAATTAACCCTTTCGATCAGCATCGTAAAAACGCAGAATGTTTTTACATTTGTTATAATCGATTCCCAGATGAGGCAAGCAACTTTTTAAAGTGTTTGAATACAATGTCACTTACTCTTGAAAATAAAATAATGTTTATGTGAAGCAATATATCCTAAATATTTAAAGCACTTACCCTCTGTGCCCCATAACCGTGGGATATCCTGTAGGTATATTATCTTAACCATTTGCAGGGCCCGTAGCACGTTACTAATTTTCGTATCGTGTATGTAATATTTGTAACATTTTAAATATTTCTATTTAAGTTTTAAATTAAACTGTTTTGGCAACTTTTTATGACATATTTTGTTATTGTATCAGTTTTTCGCCAGTTTTTGGTTAATATAGTAAATATGTAAACTTATTTAGTTAGTTTTGTTATAATTATTAATACAAAGATCGAACACTAACTTCGGTCTGACTGTATTCTAACAAACGCGTTCAAGCAATACGTGGCAGACGCTCTCCCAAGTGAACTACGGAACGAACCAGCGAACATTTCTATGTATTTGTTGTACACACAATACAAGCCGTCATGTCAGATTGCGACACACTAATATAAATCTGACCATATTAAATGTATGAAACCGATACCGTTCTGACACGTCAGACAAATGTAAATCTGGGTTAAGTTGACAAGTCCCATGTGCCTATAACTCCACCAGGACCCTTACTCTTCACAACCGGAACGCAGTAATGATCATATTACTGCTTGGCGGCAGAAATAGGTAAGGTACTTCCCTGGACGATAAAATGAGTTTATAAAATGCGTGATTCTACCCAGTGGTACAATATTTTTTGTCATATCATTATTTGAGATACATCAAAACTTTATATTGTTTATACGCGAAAGTAAATCTGTGACGTTTTCATGCTTAAACTGCTGAATCAAATTTGATGAATTTTGATATAGAAATAGATGGGACCTAGGAGAAGGACATAGGTTACTTTTTGTCACAAAAAAAAATCTTAAAGGTGGTGAAATGGGGGACGAAAACTTTGTGTGGAGAACCAGTCATTTCTCAAGTAAGTAGTACAGTAGAATACTCGAAGTATTTGTTCGAGACAGACAAAGTTGCGGGCATCACCTAGTAAGTTAAAAGGAGTTACAAGAATGCCTTATGATTCACTGAATTCTCCCTGGGGCATATAAAGTTTCATAATTTTTGTATAAGATCTCATGCGACATTAGTACGCACATACTTGGGCCATACTGAAAGTTTCTGGATTCTAATTAGTAAGACCAGATGTTATGTTTATAATAGATTTATTGTTTTTCAAAGTACATGCCCTCGCTATTCCCACACCGTTGCATTCGTTGGAACCATTGTGTAAAGCAGTGGAACCAGTCTTCCGTAGGGACCTCTTCAATGGGTTCGTGGAACGCATTCACCGCTGCATCCAGGCCTGTAAATAGTCGTCGTCACATCGAAAATAGTAGAAAATCATAGACCGATTATTGGAGCAAATGTACTGTGATGCCACAGTAACGATACCAATATCCTGTTCGTCTAGCAAACGAAAATTATTCAAGAGAATACTGCCAATTTTAAGTATAATGTTTCACAAAATAAGAACAAAGAAAATACCTTGCAATTTCTCATGACTAGGAATAGTTAAGATCAATAATAGCTGTACGGTTTCATTCTTGCTGAATGTAGCGCATACTGCTCCAACTTTGGCAACGACGCCTGCTTTTAAAAACGCGAGCTGAAAACTGAAGAGGTTTTTTGTATTTCCGACTTTAAAATCGTAGCGAATTCTCCACTTTCGTCTACTTGTATTTATTATTTATGTTCGGGTGTTAATTCAACCAGTAAAAGTTGCTCTTTTTAACTTCACTTTGGTCTGAAAAGGAATTGGATTTTATGTGGGGCCATAAGAATAAACACAATTTGACCTTAAGTAAATACAGTTTTAAACTTCAAGTTGGTTTTTCGCGCTTGGTCTAAAGTACCTTACCTGACTTGCTCTATATTTTTTGTAATTTTTCATAATATTTACAGGAAAGTCATAAACTTACGTATTTATATTCAGTATGTTTATTTACGTCCGTAAATATATCTCTATGCATATTATATGATTAAACTTAACGATTAGCTAAATTAAGAGTAGAAAGTCAATTGAGATGTTAAAAATTCCATCAGTACCGCATATACTTTGCAAATTTCTTACTGAAGTATTAAAAATTACTTTATAAATTATATGAAACTGTATAGGTGTATAAAGGAGAGAGGGTAACTGCGGATCTTCAAAACGATTATGATTTTCAAAGTAAATTCATTGACAAATTTCTGCTTCGGCGAAGTAGTCGTTATGATTGAAGGAGCAATGAATAATAACCTTTTGTAATTTTTTTTAATGAAAATGTAAGTGAGCATTTGATTTCATCTCATCTAATGGAAAGTGACGATGAGTTCGATGATGGAGCATGCACACTTAAATAATGTTTAGTCACTCTCACCTTGAAAAGTTTTAAGTTATAATGTTCAGGGAACAAGTCTGCAGGCAGGGAATTCCACTCCATAGCCGTTCGCCATATAAATGTGGAAGTGTAACGTTTCGTGCGAATCTTTGGAATATCCACAACATAGAGGTGGAACCCAAGTTTACGTGTACCCCACCGGTGATGGAAAGAGGAAGGCGGAATTGAATCGTGTAATTCCATCGCACACACTCCGTGATATGTTCTGTAGAATACCGGTAAGCAGGCAACTGTACGGCGGTGTTCAAGCATCTGCAGCTTCGCCTCTACTAATTCCGAGACACCTATGCCTCTTCGCATGCTTGTCAATTAAATCCAAGGTGGCCAGTTGGCATGTAGCAGAGTTATCCCAAAGGTGGCAGCAGTACTCCATGCATGACCGGACTTATTATTGTTACAGCTGAAGCAACAGTCCCGGTGCAAAGTAACGCCTCACCCTGAAAAGGATGCCAAGCTTCCTCCCTGCATTTTTGGCCATGGATTCAATGTATCTGCCGTACCTGCCATCGGTGTGGATATATCACGAAAAGTCGGAATCAGTACAAAGGGGTTCCGTTTTGTGGAGAATAGACATGCTTGTTTTGGTAGCGTTAAATTTGACAAGATTGGCATCGCCCCAATCGGAGACTGCCTGATCATTTGATCAGAGATTTGGATTTCCAAACGACTAACCATGGACTTTAGACAAGACTAGATTTCCGCTCCACTGACCCTTTGCATTGGTCAAATACCTATCTACAACTGTGCTGTCATCAGCGTACGCAAAAATACCTGGAAATAATATATCCTTGATACGCAGCAGAAAGAAAGTTGCAGAAATTACGGGACCCTGAGTCATCTATAGCCCGATGTTCGGAATAGTAGCCTTCTAAGACCACTCGAATCGAAGGTTCGCTCAAGAAATTCGAGATCCAATTCCAAAGGTCTGTGGGAAGCCCATAAGACGGAAGCTTACCTAAAAGGCTTGCGCACTAGAACCTGTCTAAGGCTTGCTGTCTAAGGCAATGTCCAAAGACACTGCAAGCACTTCGCCTTGCTTTTCTATAGCCTCGCCCGATATGTGACAGGCATACCTACTCAAGAAGATCCCCAGTAGATCGCCCTCGTCGGGATCCGTACTAGCGATCACTGAGGAAGGTCGTTGTCTTTAAGGTACGACAGGAAACGGTTCACATTCCACAGCACAGTATAAAAGTGAGTGAGATAGATCTATAGTTGACAGGATCAGCTCTGCTTCCTTTTTTGAAACAAGTGAGAGGCGATACAGGCCTTTTATACAGTAAGTGTACAATTTGGCCTATTATACGTTATTATGGAAAAGCGGCGTCCTGTAACAACAGCACTTTCTCTCTCTAAAAGTCGTGATACTTTTATAATGTATAGAGTGATTTTCTCCAAAACTATTGTAGTGAGACACATGGGAGTTTTACTCATGTATTCGTCCGATTTTAGGGGTAAAAAAAACGATGTGCATCGCATCCTCTCTGTAGTAATTAATAGCGATGGTACGAAATTATTTGTGATGAATTACATTTTTTAAATTTTTATTGAATTGATATTCTATTATTTTTGTGAAATTACTCCACAAGTTTGTTATAATTATTAATACAAAGATCGAACACTCAGAAAAAATTCCTTCGGTCCGGCCGGATTCGAACCGACGTCTTCTAGCATACCGTGGCAGACACTATACCAACTAAGCCACGGAACGAACCAGCGGACCTCACTAATTTTCCTATGTGCTTGTTGTCGTGTCTTTGTATTTGGTTTTTCAACGACTTTTTAGTCGTAGCGCCATCTATGAGAACTCTATGCAAATTTTATCACTCAATTAGATACCTTTACAGCTACCAAGCCTGGCGAGAGATGTCGCTATTCACTGTATTTTACATTTTTATTGAATTGATATTCAATTAGTTTTGTGAAATTACTCCACTAGTTTGTTATAATTATTAATACAAACATCGAACACTCAGAAAAAATTCCTTCAATCCGGCCGGATTCGAACCGACGCGACGTCTTCTAGCATACGGTGACAGACGCTATACCAACTAAGCCACGGAACGAACCAGCGGACCTCACGAATTTTTCTATGTGCTTGTTATCGTGTCTTTGTATTCGGTTTTTCAACGACTTTTTCGTCGTAGCGCCATCTATGAGAAATCTATGAAAGTTTTACCACCCAGTCAGATACCTTTGCAGCTACCAGCCCTGGCGAGAGATGTCGCTATTCACTGTATTTTAAATTTTTATTGAATAGATTACATATATGTTATGTGTTACATCGACATTACTCAGACATACGCTATTTCGACAATACTTTACATCGACATGATTTTACTCAAACACTACGCTACTTCGACAACACAGACAAGGAGTTTCTTAAAAAAAATTTTATACTCAGATAAGAAAAATCATCATTACAAACCCATGTAAGAAATGATTTCTTATATCGGTCAAATCAATCAATGCACACGTCGCATTGACTGCTATTGTTTATTATTTTGGATAATTTATTCACTTTTATAGTTTATACAAATTTAAAATAAAGTTATTAATCACTGTAGGAGACACTATTGTATGATTTGCGAAATTTTGCACTATAATTATAACGATTGCACACGCAGTAAAGAATAAAATATGATATGAAGAATGACAAAGACTTCTTGACCGTCAGCTGAACTTTATATATATACAAGCCTTGTACCCCACCTATGGTGGGGTCGGGCTCGGCCTGTGGCGCGTGGTCGGGTTTAGATTATGGGAGCGCGTCGTGTCGTTTTGGGTGACTTTAATTTTCCAAAAAATCAGTGGTAAGGATGATAATGAACATTCGATTAAGCCCAGTAACTATAACGGTCCCTTGGAATATTCCTTAATCGATTTCATGTCATTTAACAGTCTTGGCCAACTCAATCACATTCACAACAAAGACGGCAAAATTTTAGATCTTGTACTTACCAATGTTCCCCATGCATACGTCACAGAACCATTAAACCTGCTGACTAAGTTAGATTCTTATCATCCCCAATTGATGCTTGTGATTCCACTTCTAAGGCAGTATGAAACGAACTCTACGAAATGCACTAGATTTAATTTCCTTAAGGCGTACTATAATAAAATAAATTCCAAATTAGATGCTGTAGACTGGTTTAAGATGCTATCTGGTTCCGAAACTGTTGATGGCATGGTCTCCATTTTTTATAGTGAACTGCAGAACATAATTTCCCAGTTGGTGCCAAAATATAAGCCCAGAAAATCCACTTTTCCCCCCTGGTTCAATTACTCCCTTATTAAATTGCTGTCCGAGAAGGAAAAATTGCGGCGTAACTATAGAAAATTTAACAACCCTCGGGATAAGATAGAATTTGATTTAATAAGAAAGCACAATTTGACAGCAATCAACTTCGTAGTCCCTCACCGGCTGCCACGGCAGCCAATTCATAGAGTCTTTACTCCGCTAATTTACCACACATATATACGTTGTAATGCACCAATCAGTAGATTATGCAACGAGTACAAAAAAGTAGTGACATAGATATCCATCATGACACGCCCTTCCACTTTCGTCGTAAAGTAATGAATTCATCCCAATCGAATCCTAGAATGTTATGCCCATAAAAAAGTTATTAATTGGTAGCTTTATGTTTTTTGTAAGTAACTATATTGATTGTTTTACACTTTTGTACTATCAAACAGTGAAATGTTATTGCAGTTAGTACTATTATATGTCATTTTTAATTTTATTATTTATTTGAATTTAATTTCATTTTGGTAAAGGTATTTCAATTACTATGTTAAATCATTATAAATATTTATAGTTTTTATAACTTTCTAAGTCAGCATTTGGTTGAGTAATGACCTGTAACCGGAATACATATAAGAACAATGCAGAATGTAACCTCTAGTATAAGCATTATATGTAATTTTGTTGGTTTGCCAAATAAATAAATAAAGTTCATATTACATAACAATTATTTTATATATTATCAATGTAGGTAATTTTTACGTGGTATAATATAACTTTTTATAAATAATAACTTTAAAGACAACTCACCGTGGTACTTGTTTGTTCGATACTAGGAGTGTAATTTAAAAGCCGGAGGGAGAATTGTTTTCCTTAAAATAGTTTACAATGCTGAATCTTCATTTCGACAAAATTATTATTGTTAGACTCTGGATTCCTTGGTGGTAAAAAAAACAGACTTATTTTACGTAGGTCAAATCTTGATTGAGGCTCCCATTCAGTAGGTTAGGTTGAACACGAAAAAGCAGCATGAACCGATCGAGAGGAGCGAGCGTAGCGTTAGTGTCGCGGCAGCGGCTGGCGAGTGCCAGAAGTGAATTACAAAAGTGTTTACGTTTCCGAACATGTTTTAGGTCAAATTATAATCAATGTAATATAAGTATTAAGATATCGTTTTTCTGAATTGAAATAAAAGCATTTCATGCAAATATAATCAACATTTATTTATAGGAAATTAAACTATTTTTCCGGATTTAAATCGCGTATATTTGTTTTTTCAAACAAACCGACGTTTCGGGGTTTGTTTGAAAAAATAGTTTCATTTCCTATGTGTAACAATCGCGAAAACCTAAGAACTCGAAACATTTATTTAGTTTAACAAGCGTAATGTAATACAAGAGCTTGATATTTGTTTTTTGCTATTTACGAACAGGGGTTAGATGAAATGAAATTTAGATAAAATGATTGTTAAGTTAACTGAGGGTTATAACTTATGATTGTTATTAAAAATGAGTGTTAAAGTAAGTAATTGTTATATTAAATAAGTTATAGGAAGTAAAATTATGCCAATTAAGCGAATATTTTTAAGATGCATTTCACACCCCTATTTTTACATAGTCCAAGTCAAGGTTCGATTTATGAATTTTAGCCTTAGAATACAACGTCAAATACCACAATTGCATCTCTGATTTTGTTTAAATTTATATCTAAACACAGGCATCATTGTTCACAGATGGTCATCCTGGGAGTTTGGATTACTAGTGCCGTCTATAGTGCTCCGAAGTTTATCTGGGTGGATACTATAACAAACGATCTCGGCGACGGACACACGGAGACCATCTGCATTTCACATCGACTGAAATACAATTCGGAAATTTTCGACATGGTGAACTTTGGACTACTCTACGTGACGCCATTATGTGTAATGACGGTAAGGGAATTAGCTTAAATACAGAAAATAGTAAGCTTTAATGTACTTAGTACATACTAAGGAACTCTTCTTCAGTCGTTTATAAACGAGTGTAGTAAATGAAATTTTGAAATAAGTATATCTACGCGTAACACGTGCAACTCTACTTAACAACATTTTAGTATAAATTAAGCTAATTTTCATTTACTTTATAATATGTTATAATCATTCACATTCACAATCTTCAAACGATTTTAAACCTTCACACGCTCAAAACTAGGTAACATATCTATCCTTAACTTCTACTCAGTTAATTACGGATTACATTCTAGAAGAAAAGCACAAGCCTGTCCCTGTCCTGTTGTGTTAACCTTCATATTCAAAACAATGTGACGGACCTAAGCTTGTAAAAGTTTGAAGGGAAAATTTGCAACTTATGTTTCTTATCAACAACGGTATGCGGTAGCAGGCGCTGCAGGACTACTTACTAATTACGCGAAATCAAAACAAGAAATCGGTAAGCGCGCGCAATGTCAGTAGAAGCGAGGGATCAACTCAGGTCAAGGGCGTCATAGGTTATTAGGGGAATGGCGGTGATACGAAAACTTTTTCGAATTTATCGACGGAAGCGCGACACGGATGTAGGCTAGATAATAATAGTATACCAGAAACCACACCAATTATCTGATCTCAAGTTTCTCAAATTGGTCCTATCGATAATCGAATCCTGGACCTCCTCACACAGCTCAGTACTAACCGTTCGGCCGCCGAGGTCGTCAAATTGCACCTTTGACTCGCATGTCTCAAGGATCGAAAGTAAGTTCTAATTCCTGTGGTGTAGAAATCAAAATAAGTCGAATTGGTTATTTTGAATTCTTTCCTAGGTCGTGAAAAACAAATACGTAATGCAGATGCTATTTATGTATGTATATGGTACTTTTTTTCGACAATTGTGGGTGTTATGTTATGATAAAGGTTATATTAAGTTTTTAAAAGCATAATTAGCACGCACCACTGTTCCATCGCCGCACTGACCTTGAGTACGATCGTACACGCGAGTGGTGGACGGATCTGTGGCGCGGGGTAATGTGGATGGCTGGGATGTGTTATGTGTAGTATGCCTAAAATCGTCGCCGTTTTTTGGATAAATTTGTGAAATCATGTCTCAACATTTTAGTACTGGGTGATACCAAAATAAAAAAGTATGTTACCTATATTTTCATTAACGATCATAATATTAAAATTTAATTTGGCAAGTGACAAAAAATCACTCTGTATAATAAGTCCATTTTGTATTTGTTAATCCCAATGCTCAAACCCTACATTTTTCCGTACTTATGTAAGTGGTGTAACTATTGTGTCCATTTACACTAAACTTATCTTAAACCAATGCTTAAATTCAAAATATTTTCTTACCATAATGTACTAAGAGTGTCTTTTGCATTGCAAGCATTGGTTGAACTTAAATTCAGTGCAAGTGGACATTAATCGTCTTCGAACTATATTCCAGGCACAATCAGTTAAGGGTGGACTTAGAACACTTGTTACGAAACATACTCGTTCATAATATGAGTGAATATTTTCGCTCCTGCCAAACTTTCCGGTCCGGTGCATGAACATCCAGGTTTTGCTTGCGTCTTTTACTATATCATCGACCCAGTGCTCGATTGGAGGACCCCTGATTCTTCGACCTGTCCTTGGCCACCACTCCGTCAAGGCCTTATTCTAAAAGATTCACTGCCAATAAAATATTAATAAGAATCAAAATAAGAGCAAGTTGTTTGTCATAAAATACGTTTATAAAAAATGAAAGTAATAAAAAATTTGTTGAAGACGTTCTTAAGTTCATTGCAAGTGGCCATTAATCGTCCTCGAACTACATTCCAGCCCCAATCAGTTTGGGGTAGACTTGGAACGCTTGTTACGAAACATACTTGTGCATAATATGAGTGAGCAGCGTATACGGTACAAGATTTTGAAACCAGACGATTTGATTTACAAAGAGGACTTATAGGAATAAAACGCAAATAAGAGATTGCGAG
Source organism: Hyposmocoma kahamanoa (assembly GCF_003589595.1). NCBI lineage: Eukaryota > Metazoa > Arthropoda > Insecta > Lepidoptera > Cosmopterigidae > Hyposmocoma > Hyposmocoma kahamanoa. The sequence continues at coordinate 13,415,805 of NW_020653337.1, forward strand.
AAGCAAGTTGAAATAGTGATAGCGGGATGTTTGTGCATAAGGAAGTTCCAGTTTATCCACTGACATTGGGCGAACATGGTGCCACTCACCACCGCAGCGTTGCGGCCGCGGCCGCAAGCCAATTTACTTGTGAATTACAAAAAATTTGGCACAAGCATTTATTGGCTAACACCGCTAGTTACAGTAATCGATTCAAATTTAGTTTTCAAACATGAGCTCACCAAAACGAACAATGCAATTGATCAGACACAGGTGCTTTAAACGTAGTCTACTCTCTCTGCCGTGTGGACATCGTAGCGATACACTTGAAGCCTTACTCTACTCCCAATTTCTCCCAAAATCTCAAGGCTTAGACATATTGCAATTCAAAATTGCAATATGTCTGAGGCGTTTGTTTGAATGGCAAAGGAGTTCTACGACAGATGTTTTTCTCGTGTCATTAAACGTAAGTAAAAGTATTCGTCCTAACATAGTTGTTAGGAGGAGTCGATGAAACATCGAAGTTAACAAGTAAACATTAAAAGTATGTAACAGCCTGAATATCGAACATTGTTTTGCTTTCAGCGTTAAGGCGTGCCCAAAATTCTTCCACCGTATGATGACAGCGCAGATAGCTATATGACAGATGACTGAAATATTACGTTTTATTTGGAGTAAACCGTCCAGGGAACGCTGTAACGTCTGGAATCTATTGATCTAACAGAGCGATTCAATTAAATAAAATGTAAATTCGGAAAGGAATGCGTTAAAATTTTAGATTTTATCATAAATTCCCTGGCAGCACCCCAGAATCCAACAACGACCATGTGTCACAGGGTGTTTTTTCGGACACTGGTTTTAAATTCGAAATATCTACAGACATATAATTTTAAATTTCAGAGTAGAACTACGGTGAATGGTAATATACATGTTGTATATTGTCAATATATGTACATTGTTGTAGGTATACAACATGTATATTGCCATTCACTCACTGATTGATACATTGAAACGAAATACCAATACAAACTTGGCTTTAATTAACTAGAAACGAGCCCACGTACAATAGATAGATTTAAAAATATTTGTATGACAGATACACTTCAACGATCACAGACAACACATACTGATAATTTAGGAAGCACAAAGGAGATTATATGTCATTCTCCCCCTCTATGGTTTCTTCGCCGAGTATGAATATATTGAGGCGTTGTGGAATTCTCCTAGACCTCGTAGATCTCCGAAGAGCATCCGGAGGCCGAACGTCGTGCAGAAGAGTTCCATAGACGTCTTCTTCGTGATTAGACACTTCATTAGGTTCATTAGAAGTACTTCCGTCTGCCAGTGTACCTTCTGACTGTTCATCAGCAACTGCACTATCAGAGAGTGAATCTTCTTTAGATATAGGAAGCGGCGCTAAGTGTCTGTTAGACACTGTAGATTCTTGGCCATTACGTCGACGTACACTCTGTGCCCTAAGATACCTGACCCCCTAAACTATATTAAACGACCTTTTGGTACTGAGCACAAAAGTGTGGAGAAAAGTGTTAAACAAACTTAATCTTTAATCTGTGTGCCGTAAAATGCATTTTCGCATGACTTCCTGTTGGCATCATTAGCGAATGACGTTTTAAGAATCTTTTTAAGCCAATTTGATCTTTAACGTATAGTTCTTACTTAAATACAGAATACAAATTTCAACCTGCTAAGCTAAGGTTACCGTGGTCTAGCGGTATAGGACTTGCTTTGCAAATATAGGTTCATGGTTCGAATCTTGATCGACATGAAAAATAATAATATTTTTTTTATCTCTGTATAGACCTCAGAACAATAAGTAAAGATGTAAAGAATGTCTTAGAATGTTATTTTTTCGATGAGAGTCAACAGACATTGGGTGAATGAAGCAAAAAAATAATTTCGTTGGTAATTGAACAAACACTTTATTTTATTGTGATAAATTATAATTAGTAAAGAAGTAGCTGTTAAATTATAATTGATTAAATTATAATTAGTAAAGAAGTAAATTATAATTAGTAAAAAAGTAAAAAATCTACCTACAGCCTGTATCAGCAACTGCTATACATACATTTTTTAATCTGACCACAGTGTTATACAATTTTAACAATTAGATCTATCTAACTTATTATTATCAGACAGGTTCAAGTAAGATAATATAGTAGAACAAAGTCTAAATTGACAAAATATTAGAAAAACTAATTTTATTATTAATTGTAGTAGCTTTACAGGCTGTATTTTTCAAAATTATACAGTAGTGCAGTGAATTACATGTTAAATTATTAACAATAACATCACTCACATTTCGATGCCAACAGGAAGTCATGCGAAAATGCATTTTACGGCACACAGATTAAAGATTAAGTTTGTTTAACACTTTTCTCCACACTTTTGTGCTCAGTACCAAAAGGTCGTTTAATACAGTTTAGGGGGTCAGGTATCTTAGGGCACAGAGTGTACATAGGAGTAGCTTGGATTACTGTGGAGCAGCTCAACTTCTTCGACGTAAGGGTCATTTTTCGACCGAACAAATTTCTTCAATAGAATGGGTCCCGGAACAAGCCAGGTTGGAAGCGATTCAGCGCCGAGAAGGCCGACACCCTGGCGGCCAAGCTGGAGGAGGTGATCGGGGGGCTGGCAGCAGTGACGCGGCCAACCAAAACCGCCGATTTAAGGGTCACCGGCCTCGACGAGTCGGTGACCCCGGAGAAGATCCGGGCGGTGGTGGCCGCGAAGGGCCAATGCCCCCAGTCCACCGTGAGCATGGGAGCCGTCAGACTGGCCCCCAACGGGAGGGGGTCAGCCCTCGTACGCTGCCCTGTGACGGCAGCCCAACGGGTGACGGCTGCCGGCCGCCTGTTGGTGGGTTGGTCCTCCGCTGGGGTCCACGTCATGGAGCCCCGCCCTATGCGCTGCTTCAAGTGCATGGGGATTGGCCACACCAGAGCCCTCTGCCCGTCCAGTGAAGACAGGAGCGGGCTCTGTTTCAGGTGTGGCCAGGCGGGGCACACGGCTTCCGGGTGCACGGCGACCCCACGGTGCGCGGTCGCGCACGATCGCCACCACCAAGCGGACCACGTAATGGGGGGGCGATCGTGCGCTCCCCCCCCCCACCAAGGGCAAGCCGACGAGGACCTCCGGCTCCCCCCCTATTGAGGGACAAAGTATGGAGCAATAATGCCAGCACGCCACCATACTATACTGCAGGGCAACCTCAACCACTGCGCTAGGGCACAGGACCTAATGGTCCAGGCCATGGCGGAGTGGGGGGTTGCGGTGGCTGCTGTGGCGGAGCCCTACTTTGTCCCCCCGCGGGGGAACTGGGCGGGGGACCGGGAGGAGACGGTAGCCATAGTGGCGTCGACTGACGGAAACTCCCCCCCTCTAGTGGTGAAGGAACGCGGGTTAGGGTTCGTGGCGGCGAGGTAGGGAGAAGTCATCCTAATTGGGGTGTACTTCTCTCCAAACAGCTCCCTGGCCCAATTCCAGGCGTTCCTGGAGACCCTAGAGAGGGCGGTGAGGAGGGCAGCTCCGACGCCGGTGTTGGTGTTGGGGGACTTCAACGCCAAGAGCGCGGCGTGGGGTTCTCCGGTCACCAATGCCAGGGGGCCAGAGTTGGAAAATTGGGCGGCAGCCTTAGGGCTAGCCATCCTCAACCGGGGCCATGCCAACACGTGCGTTCGGCGAAATGGGGGGTCAATCGTGGACGTCACGTTTGCGACCCCCTCATTAGCGGCGCGAGTATCCGGTTGGCAGGTCCTGGAGGACGAGGAGACCCTCTCCGATCATAAATACATACGGATGAGGGTCTCCCTTATGCCGCCCACGACGGCCTCCAACACGGCCCCCGGGGGGGGCTTTCCCAAATGGGCACTCACTCGCCTAGACTATGAGCTTGCAGAGGAAGCAGCCATGGTCCAGACGTGGTGCCCAGGCAAATAGAGTGTGTACTGGTTGACCGCGGAGATTGGGGACCTCCGCACCGCCTGTACCACGGCCCGGCGGGCCTACGGCCGATGCCGCCGCAGGCGCCACATTCAAAGTGAAGAGAGAAGGCTCCACAGCGCCCTTCAGGGTGCGAGACAGGCCCTGAAGGTCGCAATAGGGCGGGCCAAGGACTCTGCGAAAGAGGAGTTCTTGGCCACTCTGGACGCGGACCCATGGGGGAGGCCGTAAAAGTTGTGCGCAACAAAATGTACGGCGCATCTCCCATGGAGTCACTGGAGCTGGATCTCCTCAACCGGGTGGTGGAGGGCCTTGTCTTTCACCTTTCAATTTTATCGTTTTTAATTTTGCTCGCATGGTTCTGATTAAAAATAAAGCTTACGGATTTCTGATCAGTGATGAGGAGAAAATGTCTGTGGATGCGGTAATGACGCCATTTTCTAATGCTTTCGACGATTGCACATGCTTCTTTTTCTACGGCAGCGTGTTTACGTTCGCTGTCTGACAAAGTTCTTGAGAAGAATGCAACTGGGCGACCCTTTTGAGATAATGTTGCAGCTACAGCGAAGTCAGAAGCGTCAGTCTCTACCGTCAAGGTTTCTTTGTCGTCAATAGCAACCAATGCTGCCTTCTCGATTTCTGATTTCAGAAGTTTAAAACTACGCTGTCCGTTTTCGTTTAAAGGGAACTGGCTGTTGTTGATTAACGGTTGAATTTTCGCAGAAAAATTGTGGACCCATTTGGCGTAATGAGCAAATAGCCCAAGGGCTCTCTTGAGTTCAGCAGTGTTACGCGGTAACGGTAGTTTTATAAGCGGATCAAGGCGGTCCTTATCAGGCTCGATAACATTATTCTTGACCGTGTATCCTAGTAGGCTAATAGAATTTTTGCTGAAATTACACTTTTGTTCGTTTAATGTGAGCTTGTACTTTTTTGCAGCAGACATGAATTTCATTAAATTCTCGTCGTGTTCTTCCTTATTTTTACCGCAAACGGTAACGTCATCGAGATAAGATCTTTTTCGATAATATGTTCAAGAGAACGTTGGAAGGCGGCGACTCCGTTAGTGACACCAAAGGGAATACGTTTGAATTGCCACAGCTTACCACAGGCTTCAAATGCTGTGTATTTTTTTTCTCGATCTAGTATAGGGATCTGATGGTAAGCGCTCTTTAAATCGATCTGGCTAAAATGATTGTATTTAGCCACTTTCGAGACTATCGACTCAATATTAGGTAATGGATATGCATCTAGATATGTAAACTTATTGATTATTCTGGAGTAGTCGATGACCATTTTCTTTCGATGGGCTCCTCCACCAGCAACAAGTACCTGGGCGCGCCACGGAGATACACTCTCTTCGATAATTCCATCATTTGAAAGCTTCGATATTTCTGTTTGAATAAATTCTTCATCGTCATTGTTATAGCGCCTGGACTTGATAGCAATAGGAGTAATATCTGCAGACAAGTTAGTAAAAATAGAAGCTGGTGGTACGGAAGCTTCCATCACGCAAATATGCAAGGGCTATCTAGATCCTCCGAATTGGAATTCGAGCTTTGAATGGTTCCTTAGTATGTCGTGACCAATAATGACGTCCGCGCATAGGTTGTCAATAACAAGAAAAGGACGTTGCTTGTAAATGTGATTGTTTATTTCTAGCATAGCGAAACATACACCGTTGACTGTTGATGTGTGGCTTAGAGACGCCAGATTAATAGTATGCTTATACGGACGTTGCTGTAACTTCATCATCCGAGCTATGCTTCTATCAATAAAGCTCACTGAACTTCCTGTGTCAATTAACGCGTCGACACGGGTGTTATTAATAGTAATAGCTATTGTGGCTTTTTCTAGGCTTGACGGAGATGCCGCAGAGTATAAAGTGTTGACTGTTTCGTGAGAACATGGATACGGTGAGAACTCGACTGGAGCGACGGGGCTTGGGATGGCGTTACTTGTAGAAGGATTGCCACGGGAACGACAGACAGAAGCAAAGTGACCCTTCTTAGTACACATTTGACAGTAGGCGTGAAAGGCGGGGCACTTTATTCTTTGATGTACTTTACCACCGCAGAAGAAACAACGCTTTATTGATATCCGTGGCAGCGGGACTGCAGCGTTTTGTTGAAGCGGTGCTGAAGGGTGCTGGTAATTCTTGTGGAATTAGCACTGGCAAAGCATTCATAGTATTTTGGACACTCATACTCATAGTTACAGAGTCCTTTTCAGCAGTTTCGTGAGTGACAGCCTGATTATAAGCTTCGTCCAAAGACATAATTTGTTTTTCTAATAATCGTTCCCGAATTTTAGGTGACAGAATACCAGCTATAAAGGCGGTTCGTATAGCTTGGTCTCTGTGTTCTTCAATTGAGACTGCCTGGAAGTTACACTGTTGTGCAAGGATATGCAAAGGTCGGCTGTAATCTGAAATACTTTCACTTTGCTTTTGTTTCCGTGTTCCGAGGACGTGGCGGGATAAAATTTCATGTTGAGGTTTAACGTACGTTTTATTCAAAATATTAATGGCGTCCCTGTAGCTTTGACAGTCTTTGATTTGAATGAATATGCTGGTTGTCAAGAATTTCGATAATAATTTTAATTTTATGGAATCCGTTACGTCACCAGAATCAGGGGCATGTTCAGTTAGGAAGTTTGTAAATGTACGCAGCCAATGCACCCACTTATCTCCAGCAGCGGGATCCGTGGGTTCAACATCAAACCTTTCAGGGCGTAAATATCTTGCTAGAGAATGTGATAAAGATTCTTTAGAGTCATTCTTCGAGTCCGTCATTATCACTAGTTAATTAAATTGATACATGGAAACGAAATACCAATAGAAACTTGGCTTTAATTAACTAGAAACGAGCACACGTACAATAGATAGATTTAAAAATATTTTGTTTTTTGTGAAAATTTATTGTATGACAGATACACTTCAACGATCACAGACAACACATACTGATAATTTAGGAAGCACAAAGGAGATTATATGTCACTGATGGTAAGGTGGTAAGCTACACGTCTTTTCATAACAGTTGCAGTGCCACTCAGAGCTTTAAATTGCAAAGATTTTAGGGTACTGCTACTGCACCTGTCACCCTGAGACATAAGTTGACAAGTTCCAAGTGCGTGTAATTTCACCAGCACCCCTACCCTTTAAAACTGCAACGCAGTAATGCTTACATTACTGCTTGGCAGCAGAAATACGAGTAGCTAAAGTGGCAGCACTTCCCTGGACGAAAACTTTTACATGGAGCTCTCTACTGCTACTAAAATTGTTAATACAAAGATCGAAAATTAAGAAAAACTTCTTCGATCCGCTTTGATTCGAACCTGCTTCTTCAGCATACCATGTCTGACGCTCTCCTAACTGCTTGGTAGTAAAACATCGTGATATTCAGTAAACTTACTATTACAAAAGTATGTATAGGTACATAGTTATGGTTTTATATGTTATATATAAAATACATATTTTTTAAATTTGCATAGAATTTGTCTGCATAAAGTGAAAAAAAAATTATCTCACAGTAAAATAATATACAGGTAAGGTAAAAAAGACAATAAAAGCTACTAATACTAGAAAGTAAAACTAGGATTTTTAAATTATATGAATAAAATTGGGTCCCCGCGGCAAGGTGCCCAAGATGCTGGCAGCGTTCCCCCTTTGCATTGCTATGCTAATGCGTTAGACAAGGTAGCTGCCGGCCCTTAGGTTTCCCAGACAGTATATTATTTTTTTCGATAAAATTTTGTACACATGAAGGGCACTGGGACCCCAGGGGCCAAGGGTTTCGACTGTAAATAGGTAGTCAGACCCGAGATCCTGGTACTTATTACTGTTGTTCTTTCCGCCAGCTCAGCTGCGGAGTCAGCCCTCTTGCTGGTGTGCTGGAGATCGGATGGGCAAGTGTGTCGGCACATGTGGCATCCCACACCAGTGTCCGGCCTATACTCCAAGGGAAGAGAGTCATTCCGTCCGGGCGTTTGCCATCTGTTAGCGACATAGCGCTTGGCTCGAGTATAGCGGGCACGTTAAAAGTGGCTAAGGCCCGACAGATGATGTCGTTGAGGGCTGCATGCCGGGAGATACGGCCGGCGTTCAACAGGCAGGAATGACCGTGGTGACCCAGAGTACTTACATCTTTGCCGCAAGGACACCGATGAGGGGAGCAAACTGGGACACCAAGGCGGAGGCCAGCAGCTATGCGAACGAGCTCAATGCTCTGGAAGGTACCGGTACTGGCAGAGGGGAAAGCGTGTAGCCAGAGGCCAGATTCCCACCAGAACACCGGTTCCAGACGCGCTCGGTGAATTGGGGTGCAATGATTCATTAAGTCATTTAAAGTCTTTTTGCACAGAATATTATCCCAGCTCTTTTGAATTTTGGGGTCGGACGAATAATTTTCGTTGGGGCAAGCCTGGTTCTAGACGTTTCTGGACTTAATTAACCACGTCACCTCGCAGTTTGTTGGCGGAAGCCTTAGGATACTGCCTACGAGGTTGACCGTGCTGTAGATGGAGGACAAAAAGGCCGGAAGGGCTATGACTGATATACTGCTGATGCCTAGACCACCATGTCTGATGAGGAGTGTAACTTGGGTCCAGGCGTTGTGGGCGAGATGTACGTTGAGAATGGATTGAGAAGAACTTTTAGGTCAAAATCTATTGACATCAACTGATTATGGAATTTCCAAGCCGGACAGCAGCGAAGTACTTAAGTACGTATGTAAATTTAGGAACGAAAAAAAAAAACCTAAAAAGTTTGCAGGTCGAACAAAGATAAGTAACTCTGATTATTCATGATACCTTCAGTACCACAGACGCAACGACAAGGAACCATCATAGCTAGGCTTAAAATATAGATCCTTGATCTGAAATTACATTTAACCTTTTTTTCGACTATTGACTTTGTACACCTAAAGTTTCACTTGAAAATAGGTGAAATGCACTAAATCGCATTAATCCCTTAAATTGCCACCCTTAGAAGTGGAATATTTTCTTCAAATTTAAATGGGACCACTGCTGAGGATCCCCCTTTCCAACAAAAAACGAAACAGCGTAATTGGTTCACACATGTCGGAGTAATCGCGTAACATACACCCAAAAAAGTACAGTCCAATCGAAAACTTCCTCCTTTTTTGAAGTTGGGTAAAAATGAAAGAATTCTTAATTCTTAAAAAAACACAGATGAAAATGAAAATTTAACTTCTTATGAAACTTTACCTATACACATTGCTGCACACAATTCAACCAATGAACTCTGCAAATATACGTTATGTTTGAAATGTACGTTCTTACTGCAGCGAGTAGGTAGATAATTTTTAATGTTAATAATTGTTATTTGATACAACATTGACATTTTATAAAAAATATATATGAAGCTCATATTATAAACAATCGTTTCACATATTGACAATTTAGATGTTTTTTACGTGGTATAATATACATTTTTATAAATAATAAGTTTAAACCCGACTCGTCCAGATACTAGGAGTGTAATTTAAAAGCCGGAGGTGCAGAGGGTGAGTTGTTTTCCTTAATATAGTTTACAAAGTTGAATCTTCATTTTGACAAAATTATTATTGTTAGACACAGGATCCTTGGTGTTTAGAAAAAACAAACGTATTTTACATAGGTCAAATTTTGGTTGCGGCTCCCGTTCAATAGGTTAGGTTAGAACACGACAAAGCAGAATGAACTGATCGAGCGGAGCGTCCTTCAGTAGGTCCTCAGACGGAGTCGTGGATCGTATATCACGTCCCATTCTCATCTCTATGACTATGGTTCCATTTTCTTTGACTCTGGCGCATAGATCAGACTGAATTTGAGCGATGAAATTAATTATGTTCACTTTAAGGAAACAGTGAACAGTGGACCTCGTGTGGATTGGCATTGTCCCAAATCCGGCAATTTTATTTATTGACGTACTCGTTCATCCTAAAATGGGCTTCGTCACTAACGATGATTTTTTTGCTGAAATCGGTGTCCGGTACTAACATGTATTATCATTATATTATCCTACTTATAGATAAAAAGGAAACTATGTTGGTTGATTATAATTTTATTATTATTTATTAAAAGTAAATATAAAAGATAACATAATTTTCAATTTATTTTTACCATTAAAACCGATACAGTGGATTAAATATATAAGTTAGACAGTAGTAGCAGCAGAGATCTTGTGAAAGAGTTCGTGCAGGGAAGTAGGTACTGCCACTTGACGTGTCAACTTATGTCTCAAGATAACAGGTGTAGTGGCAATGCCCCTCAGAACTTTCAGATTTAAAGCTCTGAGTGGCACTGACTCTAACGGAACATCGTTATGGACAGGCTTGTCGCTTACCACCAGGCGCACGACTTGTTCGTGTCGTCACTTGGTATTATAAAAAAGATATATAATATTTTTATAGTACTCTAATGTCATCCAATAGTTTGGTTACTACGTTTGGGTTTCATACAAGCGTCACGTCTAAACACTAAAGACTTCTAAAAACGAATGTTTTAGGTTTAGTGGCGTGTCTTCAATAGGTAGCGGTGACTTTACTATAAAATATTAAAAAGCATAGACTTAGCTTCTTTACGATTTTATGTAATGGTATGACGGACTGTAGATTAAAAAAAAAACACTTTAAAGTAGTTACTTAATTTTTGTGGTGTTATTTTAGAATCTTTTTCTTTATTGTATTAATTTTCACAGGTTACACAGTATTTCAGGGTGTTCCTGGTTTTGTATTTACACAGAGCTTTAGATTTTTTTTAGCTCTAGAGATATAACATTGTTTAAAGTTTTTGTTAATCGGATTATCCTCCTTGTCTTGCAAAAAATTAAAAGAAATTTTATTTGCGTTGTTCTTATCCATTCGGTATTTTGATAACATTTTCCTTTTCTCTTAATTGCACAACCGTGTTCCACGTGAACGCCATCTTGCTTTTTTCTTTAGGAACTTATTTAATATTATTACTGAAAATCTGAAAATACGGGTGATACAACTGTTTCAATATGTCGTAGGAAGCATTAATAGCATCATTGCATACACTTGCTGTGGAAGTACGTATCTGTAATTATCATTGCTGCTGTTTAATAAAAATCTATTACTTATTTTTATTGACACAAAGATCGAATAAACACAAAGCAAAATTCCTTCGATCTGACTGGACTTGAACAAACACCTGTCGCCTTCTCGTGGCTACCGCTTTTAACAACAGAACTACACACCGAGTTAGCAGATGATACGAATTGGGCTCGTTGCAAATCTTTGTATTGGGGTAAGTAAAAAGGTTTTTTACTGGAGCGCCACCAAAAATATAATAATAATATGAATATCAAGGGGCCTACTATGAGCTTATAAGCAACCAGCCAAGTTCCATGCAATTCACTTGACGTGGTAAATTGAATTGCGTAAATTCGTATCATGACGTACACAAAGTTGACCGGGAATGGCAAGGCAAGATGATGAGTTTTACTTTTTAAACATTAACTGTTGTCGCTGGCTGGCTAATTGACATCTAACAAGAGCGAGATGGAAACACCTATTAAATCATATAAAAGAAATATACGGAGACAAGGTAGTACTACCCTGGGAGCGTTTATGCACTATTAACTGATTGTGTTCAAAATGAGAATAATTATATTTTTTTAAATAATTTTATTGTTGGTTATATATATATTGCGTTATATTGTAATATCGGCAACTTTTCAATCATACTCTACAATTTGTCGTAAGACAAATGTCGTCATGTCACGTCATGATACGCTTTTATTATGAAAGGTAAACGCATTTCGGATGGGGAACGTAAACTACATGGACAGTGAATCTTTTTTGGATGGAAAGTTCTCCCGCAATAGCAACTCTACCCTGATGTCGAGGTTTTCAAGAGTTACTACTACAGTTGGTGGTTGGCCGGGTCTGTGGTCATCGTTTAGTTTCTCTCGACCACGTTTAATTTCTCGAAACCAGTGAGTAACTGCTGCTAACGCAAGAGCAGACTCCTTGAAAGCAGCTTGTAAATTGTCGTGAGAGTCCTTGAAGTTTAATCCACGTTTCATAGAAAATCATAGCACGAAAAGCTTCCCGCGAGACGTCCATTGGTGCAAACAAAAGGAGAGCGACAGATATTTTTTTTAAATAATAATCTCAGTACAGAGTACTAAAAAAACCGACCTCAAAAGTACGTGGAATTACGTCTATTTGCTTAGTTTTATTAAAATATACCCTAGTTCGTCACTATACGGGACTTGACAAAGGAGATAATAAAAATCGGTTCTCACTACTCAAGTATATTGAGAGAGAAAAACGCCTTGAATTGCAGAATAGCAAAACCAACCATTACAGTATTTGCTCCTTAAGTAAAATTTAGGCGCTATTTATAAAAATGACTGTTCATGCGTGATCAACCACCATTAGAGGTGGATGATTTTCTTCAAAATGAAATTCGACCACTATGGATGTACCCTCTTTCCACCAAAAAAAATCATGAAAATCGGTTCATAAATACCGAATACTTCCTTTTTTTGAAGAAATCGCTACACACAGTTGCCCATGAATATCACCAAGGAGATTTGTATTGCAATTAGCAGTTAATTCAAAATAGTTTCCAGAAAAAAGACTGAAGAAGAGAGAAACCGCAAAAGGTGTATCATTTTCAGCAAGTATAAAATCTACCTATACAATATAACAATGTTGATATCTAACCAAAAAATGTACGTCTATATTTATTAAAATTGACTGTAAGAATCGTTTGCGAACAAAATAATCATTTGCGAGTCTTGTATAACTCATAAATTATATGAATCATAATAATTTACTGACTAATCTAGGTACTTTCCAAAAAAAAGGTATCTTGTGCAAATTGGAAAGTTTAAAATTGCCTATGTTCACTGCAATAGAAGAAGTAAGATAGGTTCTGATTCGGTGTCCAACTGAACTACATATTTCCTAATTTTAAAACAAACATTGTTATTTAAATATTTTGAACAGTTATTGCGATATAATCAAACTTACCATAGCAGTGTCAAGTTGTGGGTGAACTTGGGACACAAAGAGATCCCACCATAATTGGAGGAACTCGCGCAAATGTTCGGGCGCATCTACAGATTGGGACTGCCAATTAAACTGCTGGAGCCACGGTTTAGCGGAGCCGATGAAGTGGATTATCTTCAGATTTTGACCATAACTAAAAAAAACATTATGATAAAGATACATCGCACTGCTATTACAATAGTATTGTAACTCAAAATATGTTAATTTCAAGATTCTACCATTACTGAATGTAAAATTTGACTCTCTACATGTCAACATAAATTTTAATGATCTTTCACGGAAAGTGCGTAATTTAATAATTTATCGATTTTCAGAAAACACACTTTTTGAGTTAATACACTGTTGTATTAACAGTGCGATATAATAAAAGAAATAAAGAACAAAATAATTTATGATTTTGACTCCAGAAAAAAATACGGGAATAACAAATTAAAAATGCCGTTGATATATTTGTGATTCAGCAGTTACTACTATATCCAAAGCATTTAAAAGACACACAGCGTTCAACAAAAATTCCAAGGTCCGCATTAATAAAAGCATCTCAAAAGCAGGATTTATTTTAATATGTTTCTGAAGTCTTCAGTAATAAATATCATTTCAGTGCACATCAACGATTACTTCGTTATTATCAGCATCATTTGAGGGTTGTTTGAAATTCTACTTGTTAATAAACGTCACTTCATACTTAAGTTTCGGCTCAAAATTTTACACATTATTAATTTACACTTAATAATTAAACATTATTAAGAGTCGAAACATAAAATTGCGATGCGACGTCGCACCGCAGGAATCTACGATCTCGCACGACGCATCGCAAGAATTTGTGAATTGCTCGCGCTTGTCTGCGATGTTAAACTTCTTTGTTTGTTTTTTTTTCCTATACTTTCTTATCAATAACAGCAGTGCAACACTCTTTTTAAGATCCATGTCGCTACCTAGTTTGAAAAATATGTTCAGTATGTTTAACGGTCGTCCAAGGAATGGTTACCCAAACCGTGACAGTGGGATGCCTTCCCGCACGAAATCGCATCGCAGCAATTCCCGTCGCAGTTTTCTGCGCTGTTTTGTGTTTCAACCCTTAATCATAATCAATTATACCATTGGCGATGATCATAGTCTATTCATACAGTGAATCGTCAGATGCATCTCGAGTTCGAAATGTTTACTGTGTGCAACAGTAATAATATAATTATTATAATAATAATAATATTTTACACAGTAAATATAACAATGTCTTTTTTCCGTGGTCTAGCGGTATTGGAAGTCTTTGTAAATAGAGGCCGATGATAGAGGCAGATCACGTTTCGAATTTTCGTTGAATATAATATTTAAAAATGTAGTTTGGGCGACTGAATAGATGTAAGGAGTGTCTTAAAATGTTAGATTAGATCTTCGTGAATATCCTATAGACTTTTTAAGTGAACGTAGATTTTTGAGATTTTCCTGGTTTTCCACTAAATGCTTACCACTACCACTAGTATCTTCCAGATTCTTACCAATGTATTACTTCTTATTATTCCGATATTTTGGAACGATTATATGTGACATGGTCACTCATTGACCGGCCAACTGTGGCTTATAAATTAAATATAATTCAAATTGTAATTTTAATAACTCTATTAAGTGCGGCTTATATATA